>NC_030436.2:5910000-6180000 GCF_001660625.3 Ictalurus punctatus
TCTCCTTTCTGTCATAAACAAAGAACAGATGATTTATTTATTTATATATAGCACATTCAAACATCTCAGTACACATAATTTAAACAAAGCCATGCAGAGAATAGAGGAACCAGGAATAATAATAATAAAAAAGAATTAAGGAATATTTTTCAAGCTATATGACAATAATTAGAGGAGGAAAAAAATATGGTTTACACACATCTTACATCCAATTTCGTAAAATGATGAAATCATGAAAACGAATGAAATCCTATGATGAATAATTTTGTGCTCAGTGTTGCTGGGTCCAAAGTGAATGAATTTTACGTATGATACGTTATAAGGTCTTTCATAATGGCTCATTCTCAGGGGCATGTTGCGGACATTGTACGCTATCTAAGACGAGTAAGAAACATAGAAAAGCAAATAATTGTTGATATGGTGAAGCTTTCTGCAATGTTCATGGAAGATTGTCTATGGAAGGAGTCTCCAGTGTTGGTGCTTTGTGACAGTGAGGTTTCTGCGACGGGAAAATCTTCAGGACAGAAGACTTTGCGCTTTGCGTTACGTTGTTAACTTTAAAAAATATGAAAGTTTTTTTTGTTCATATTCATTTGTTAACTATAGTTACTGTATGTCTTGTATATGGAATATATCATTGTGGCAGCGGGGGCGTGGCCAAGCATCAGCTGCGGTCGGAGAGGAGGCGAGTTGAACCGGCAGGGAACGCGATGATTCTGACCTGTGTGCGATCACAATGACTTTACTTATGTGTGCTTTGTTTGTTTTTTTAGAAAAACAAGAGAATTCCATAAACCAGAGAGAAAGAGAGAGAGAGAGAGAGAGAGAGAGAGAGAGAGAGAGAGAGAGCGAGCGAGCTGACAGAGGTCACCTATAACACACCATATCACATACCAGAGCATGAGCTTGAAAAGAGCTGATGAACTTGAGCGAGGTGAAAGCCCTGAAATATTGGGACAGGGTTTTATTTTGGTTTTTCAATCGAGTGTTCAAAGCACGCTGAAAAATAAAAGCGAAGCAAAATCCCGAAGCTCTGCCAAAGTCCGCCTGTCTCCCTAGTCCTCCTCCCCACCCACCTTCACACATACCGGCTTCTACAATAATCTATATGTAACTATAAATGGATCAAAACAACAATTTTCTTTCTTTTTTTTTCCAGCAATTGTTTGAGCGATTTCCAAATTTGCCAAATAAATAAATAAACAATGCATCATTTATATTATACAATCATTTTTACCATTTCTTGAAGGCTGCCAATAATATGAAGAGATGACACTTGGGTCTTGATAATGGACTCAAGATATTTGGAGCCTGCTGTTAAGTTGAGAAGAGCGAGTCCACGAAAAAAAAGAGGAGAATTAACAGGCCTTGAGTCACGTACGCAGACTATCTCTAGTATTTCCCAAGTGCTTGAGCAGTGAGGATATAGGAGCCACTCCACATACCTGTGTTTAATACCCTTACTGCTTTTCGCTGGCTCAGGACAATGGTTGGGTTTTATAGAAATGGAAGGCTTTGTTAAAAATCATATTAAACGCGCCTTCAATTTACACCACTTATGCTTTGCTAATTCTTCCTGCCAATCCTCACTCGTAAATGTTTTAGAACTGACGAACCTGATGAGCTAAACAACGATTGGGAGGTTCCACGATTGTTGGTGTCATTAGCTCTCATACAGTTCTACTTTATTATTATTATTATTATTATTATTATTATTATTATTTAGAATTTTCTATCGCTGAATCTGAAAGCATGCATTTAACCATCCAAAACAATGTATTAGCACAGCCCAGGCAACAATATGTCATTTTTTACAAGGTTTGTTTCCAGACAATTGCTGCATTGGTTCTTAAATGAGTAACAGGATTGAAAGTAACAGTTTATGAGCATAGAATTAGCAAATACAACAACATGTGGTGAACTCGCAATCATGCTAATGGCTTGAATACATTAACTCTCTACTGCATGAATTATTACATTTGCACACACAAAAAAATGTTTTATGGATTTTTATTACTGGAATTAGTTCAAGTAATGAAAATACATAAATATGTTGAAAAAAATTAGGTGGGTAGTAGGTAAATTGTTGCCATATGGCCAAAATGTGCAGTGGTGGAAAGTATAATACAGTCGAAAATAACACAAAATGTGAGATTACAATTCCAGTTACTGCTTTTTCCGGACTGTAAGCACAGATTTGTTTTGACACTTAGTAAGCATGTAAAAGTTATATCTTCTAGAAAGGAATTACAGTTAAAGTATGTGGATGGATTTATTCACTCAAAATATTTACAAAAATTAGATCCAAACATGTTTTGGGTGAAGTAACTTTTTAATTCTTTCTCTCAAAATCTAAAATTTAGATAAGGTGCAATTGCAAAATGTTTGAAATTACAAGTTTTTCTTTCTTTAAATGTGAAAAAAATGTAAATATACTAGTAGAGAAGTCTAATGTTTTTTTTTTTTTTTTTTTTTTTTTGCTATGTAGGGCTGTTTTAATTCATGAATGCACATACCACAGTTTTATGATGACATTTTGTTGCCATATGGCAACAATTACATTTTAACAATTTAACGAAAAACTCAAAATATATAAACTTGCTTAAATGACAAAAAATAAATGTGAACTTCTGTATCAGATAGTGTTGAATTTTTTTCCTTTAAGTAGTCTTGCTTAAATATTGAAAAATGAATCACATGTTGAAAGCGCTCTGATGATGACCTTCACCATGCCATGTGATTGCAGAAAAGGAAATGCAAATAGCACTTGGTGGTCATGTGACATGGCATTTTTTTTAAATCTCAAAGTTAAAGCCCCCGTTTTCCAGTGACATAGGAAAATAGTAGTTTTATATTATTGACTATCAAAAAATTGGAGATAAATTAATTGTTGCCAAATGGAAACACCATGTAGTAAAGGGTTAAGGACATTCCAATTCAACTAGCTGTTACAGTTGTCATGGAAATAGTTGTTTATGATATCCTGTTATACAGCATAACTCTCTTGCTAAAACAAGACATGCAATCCCCTTAACCACTTAACTAGCTAACTAGCTCACCATATGTTATTACATTATCTTAGCTACCATTTCTAGCCTAGCTAATTCGTTTTCTGGGAAACCAAAACATGGGACTAGGCAGCACATTGGAGCTTTTACTGCGTAGTGATACGTTTAGCTAGCTAATAAATTTATGATTAGATATTGAATACCTTCAACTTTTCATTCTAATGTAGTAGCTATTTTAACAGTACCAGTGTGTAACTGCTAATATTGGAGCAGCAGGTTCGAAACGTGTGCACATTTAACAGAGAAAAATGTCCTCATGTCCAAAAAAACTCATTCACTAGAGCACCTGCTGCTAAGTCAATCTCTCTTGAGCTGAACAGTGGTCTGTCTGTCGTAGTCAAAACTCCATCATGCTCCAGTTCACTGTGTGCTTGCATCTGCTTCTTCTCCTCGGGGGGGTTGGGGGTGGGGTGGGGGGTGTATTTGTCTGCGTGTGTGTATATGTGTAGCTGGGAAGGAAAAATGCTAGCAAAAGCTCAGGGGCTTGTTAGCAGACTAGTCCTCAAGTGAGTGCCTGTCTGGCATGTGGGCTTTTTTCTGAGAAAATGCTAACAGCTTCTGTGTGTGGCCAGTGTTGAAAAAGACTACATCGGATGTGATTCTGTGAGATACAACATGATGTGCGTATTGGGGAAGGACGCTGCAGGACTTACTGATAGCTAGCGGCTCAAGTCTCAGAAGAACAGCACATGCCCACGCAGCCATACACGCAAGTTACACACTGCTCGTTAATGATGATGATCTTTGCTTTTATGAAATCTTCATTCATGCTGCCTTCAGGGATAAACAGTGTCAGTTAGCGATATAAAGCAATACAAGGTTTTGAAATGTAATCATCTCCCATCATGACTTTATTCGAGGCAGGAAAAAACTTCATAGACGGTTCTTGTGATTACGGGTTACTTGGCATTCTTATTACCGGTGGGTCTCCAGAAAAAGTATAAGCAATACTAATAACAGATTGTCATTACATAAAGCAGCACCAGCACTTAAAGGTAAACTCCACCAATAAACACATCAAAAATCCCTCTAAAATGGCTTCTAGGCTTTGATTTAATTCCTTATGTTGACATTGTTGACATCTTTCCTTCTGAAACAGGAAGTCAGACTGACAGCATTTTGAAGTGTTCTGAACTACTAATAGTGTTCCAGATATGCCACACCCCAATTAATTGAAACAGTAGCTTGGCAATCTAGCTAAATATGGAGCAAAGAGTTTGTTGAGAACCTGTGAGTCTTACACTTAGCCATATACTTACTGACAGAGAAGCCCCAAAAGTGTATAAAGGCAGAATCGCTACAACAGGAACAAGTTGGTAAAACATCGCTGAGAAGTCCCTGTCCCTTTACCACGACTTTGTACTAATTCCTCTCTCTTCAACACAAATAAAACCATCCATTTATTTGTTTGTTTTTAAGACTAAGCAATTAGATTAGTTGGAAAAGGGAATAGCGTGCAGAAAGATAGCCAAAGCCAAAAACCCTCTTGAAAAAAAAAACAATAGAAACCATCACAGAAATTCTAATATTTTCCACTACAAATATCATTACAAACCATCGGGTAACCATTCAAATCATTCATTACCATTACGGGTCCTTAATGGTATCCACTAGACATAACATGCCACCAGCAAATTACCAGTAGAAACCCACAGGGACCATTACAGTTTCCATTAAAACCAATACAATGCCTGTTATAACCATTAAAACCATTACAAATTCTATGACCGTTTCTATTAATTTTATTTCCAGCAGGAAATTCAATGCCAAACCATGTTTACTGTTAACAAATTAATACTGTAGAGCAAAACCCACTTCTGGGGCCGGATATATGTTCCAGAGAACGTTTAATTGGATGATCACAAACTTTTGACTTAGAATTTTTACACAAGTTTCCTGGAAAAGACTTAAAAGATTTAAACTTAGCATGAATATATTTTAGGACATAGTATCGTATTGGTGTCTATTATACTAAGGGGCAGGTAGAAAGCTGTTAAACACTCATTTTGATTTTAACATTTTATATTGAAATATTTGTGATGTATTAAGTAATTCTGGTGCTAATTTGTTTTTTGGTGTTTGTATTTTTTATTATTACTGTGAGAATGTCAAGTATGATGGTGCTGACGGTGGTATTAGCATGAAAGTTGAAGCTTTGTAAGCTGATGTTTGAGCAGAATGTACAGATGAGGAGGTGAGACAGCTGGACAGACTAACCCTGTGTTCATGCAACAATCCACTCATATCACTTGTAGTTTGTTTCTTCTGGCTGTGTTCTTTTTTGGGTAGTGGTGGCTCTGGGTTAAGGCTCTGGGTTACTGTTCAGTAGGTTAGGGTTTCAAGCCGCAGCCCTGCCAAGCTGTCACACAAGGCCCTTAACCCTATGTGCTCCTGGGCACCGTATCATGGCTGACCCTGCGCTCTGACCCCAGCTTTCTAACAAGCTGTGCTATGCGAACAAAGAATTTCACTGAGACAAACAAAGGCTTCTTCTTCTAATGGCTGCGACTAGTGGAGAGCTTGAATACCCTATGGCCTATTATATGACTTGTTTAAAATGCATTAAACTCTGATTAACATGTTACATACTAGACTTCGTACTAGCTTCACTGACAGATTAGGAAAGCGAGCTAACTGTATTATCTACAGACACTCACCAGAAGCAAAGTCTCCTCCAAAGCTTTATTTTCTTCATAATGCCTCTATACACATTTAACGAGAGGTCGTGTAAGACAGGATGATTTCAAACCTTGGTTACACTTGGTTTTCTTCCATTTTCGTGTGTCAATTAGTAAATGGGAACTATTTCCATCCATCCATCTATTTTCCATTCCGTTTCCATTTCCATTCCGCTTATCCTACTCAGAGTCGTGGGGGAGCCTGGAGCTTATCCCAGGGGACTCGGGGCCCGAGGCGGGGGACACCCTGAATGGGGTGTCAACCCATCGCAGGGCACAATTACATGTGCATTTACACACCCATTCACACACTACTGACAATTTAGAGATGCCAATCAGCCTACAATGCATGTCTTTCGGCTGGCGGAGAAAAACGGAGTACCCAGAGGAAACCCGGGAAGCACGGGGAGAACATGCGAATTCTGCGCACACAGGGGCGGGAATCAAAACCCCAAACCCTGGAGGTGTGAGACAAATCTGCAACCAATGGTGCAGGTAGGAATTAAATTTGTGAGTGGGAAACTGAAAAAAACTAGGACCGCACACATGATAGGATTGGTCTGCGGAATCATTTGAGCCAAACTTTTGGATTTGTCGCTTTACCGCATCATAGCTAACTTGCATAGAACTGAGAAAATCCCACTTGAATGTTGCTTCCTAGTGTGAAAATAAGGTTAGGGATTAAAGCGCTGCTGCAATAGTCTCTTTAGGCAGAGTTGAAGTGAGGGCTAAATTTCACTAGCACCTCTACTGTATCTCGAGGTAGTTAAATGGCATTGTGGGTAATCTAGAAAACTGTTAACCAAAATGAAAATGGATGAACATGCCAAAGAAAAAAAAACAACAACTCAGGAATTCATTTTGAGTGGATGTTCCCTTTAAATAGCATGCAAATGAGCAGCGAAACAGCGAGGTACTCACCTTGCCTATGATGCTCCCGACCTCCTGCGAAAAAAGAAAACAGACATGAGGCAAATGTCAGTTTATTGATCCGAGCACTTTCCCCTCATACACCTGTCTGTTGGTTTAGACGAGGAAGCCGTCTGTCAACTCGGCCTCGTCCCAAATCTAACAAACCGGCCTAATCCACTATTGGACTCTTTGATTTTTAAGGTGCAGAGAAGTGCACATTGTAACGCACAGGCTATATACAAAGGAGGCTGAACGTGAAATAAGAAAGGAAATGAACCTTGAGTAAATGATTTCTTAAAGTCGGAAAATTCCATTATGGGTTTCAATTATAAGAGCTGGCTTCTAGTTATCCTTCGCTAGTCTGTGGAGTCAAAATCCATGATTAAAATAAAGCAGGACGCAATTACATAAGGCTATTTCGTGTTCTTGTCGAGGCTTTCTCTGTGCCATTCGAAGGTCAGAAGCTCATCCTTGAAGCGATAAATCACGTTATACATTTTACTTCTCAGGGATTCTTGATGAGTACGAAACAAAGTATGTTAAAAAAAAAAGTGGCATTTCAGTTGAATGATGTAGGAACTTTAGTGTACATACAGTATAAAGTACATGATAGAAGAAAGTAACTCGACTTGTACATCTGCAGCAACATTAATTGTAACTAGAAATGTTAAAAAGCACAATGTATCATTCATTGCTGTGGTATAAGAAAATTCAAACGCTCCCTTCTTCACATCGGTCTGCTTCACACCATCCTGTCATGGATTAGTTTCCTATAACGGCATGACCAGTCAGTTTTTTCCATGATTATTAAAATAAAATCTTTATATTCTCATTTATTTCTGACAATCTGGCCCACACCAGGTTCTGTAATGAGGTACCATCAGGTAAAACCACACCAACACATCACACAGCAGATTCCACTGTGCTGTTATATATTTACCACAAAAATGTTTAAAAAATCAGTCAATCAGTTCCAGAAGCCATGTGGGCAAAAAAATAAGCACACCTGCTGTACGAGAATAATTAACAAGTAGTAACAGCCAGGAGCTGCTAATCAAACATGCCTTGGCACTGATTCTACAAATCTCTGGAAGTGTACAGGTGCCATAAACGCCATTCTTCCAAAAAATATTCCCTCAGTTGGTTTATTGATGATGGTGGTCCAACACGTCAGTCTAAAATCTCTTATGTTCAGCTCGGATGAGACGTGGTCACGCTGAAGGACATAGACTGTGAATGACATCATTTTCATCCTCATTATCGTATGGTATTGAGTTGACATATAAGCATTTTTCTGTAACACTGAATTTTGTGCTGGAAAACTAATGCTTGGAAATCTAAAATGTTTTTGTACTGATTTGATAATGTAGAAACCATAAAATAAAAAATCTAATGCATAGTTTGTACTAAAAAAAAAAAGTAGGGTGCCTAAGACTTTTGCACAGTACTGTATGAATTTTGTATGGCCAGAATTCACACACCATGCTGACATTTCTGGCATTTTTACCTCTGAGGTCCCCCCCCAGCACTTAGGAGGCATAGTAGTAGGGTTCATGTGTAAGAAAGAAAAAAAAAATTCTGGCTTAGGCCACACCCACTTCAGCTTTGAATCTGAATACAAATATAGATATTTGGAGCATTAAACAGATACAAATGATATTACAACCCTTGCTTATATAGTATATACTGTAAATGTCTAAATGTCACCAGGTGAGATGTTTTCTCAGGCCACCAAACATATGCTTAAGCAATGCTTCTGTTCTATATTGACATTCATCACAGTTGACGACTTGTACATTATTAATTTCATGCAAATGGGAAATGAAGTTAAAAAAAGCCCGGCATGTAAAGCCAACAGGCACAACACTGTGCTGTGCTGGTTCTAACGACTTCATTGTGCAAGCAGGCCAATAATGAGTTTCCTCGAACCCTCGCAGTGTTAAACGAACACTTCACCCACAAAAAAATTGCTAATATGGCTAAGTATGAATGAAACTAGCAGGGTGGGGGTGGGGTCGTGGTTATTATGATCTCATTTGCATATCCTTAATGTTAGCCCGTGTTAAGGAATCATTTAAAACCCATTAGAGTTAAGCATCATGGGGTGAGTATCCCAAAGGCGTCATAGCACAGAGATTATTTTAAGTGAATATCATAAGCTTGTCTGTGTAAAACGCAAAGCTTCTATTGCTGGAGGTTTGCTATTTCAGGATGAGCTGTGAGGGTGGGCATATTTTGTCTTGCATGTATGTGTGTGTGTGTGTGTGTGTGTGTGTCTGTGTATGTGTGTGTGTGCGTGCGCGTTTTACCTTGCCGTGCATGAGCAGCCTGAGGGTGAGAGTGACGTTCATACCCCCGTCTCCGAAGTCCTGCTCACAGTTCATTCTGGCTGTGGAGTCCGGCACAGGGAGTCGCATGAAAGAAGCTCAAGAGATAATGGAGCTGTTCAAGGTGATGAACTCTGCCTTTTTTCTTTTTTTTTCTTCAATTCTGTAACACAAAAAAGTAAAACAGCAAAACACACAGATTATTCTCAGTGAGTGCTCACGTTCCTTTAATTGTATGTAATACAATATATATACACACACACACACATATACACACTACTGGTAAAAAGTTTAGACACATTCATTCTTTATTTTTATTTATTTATGTTTTCCATATTTTAGAATAACAATAAAGTCATCAAAACTCTGGAATAACACAAAGGGAACTATGGGAATTATGTTGTGACAAAAAATCAAAAGTAAGTCAAAAATAATTTAATATTTTAGCATCTTCAAAATAGACGCCCCTTTTGCCGAGAATTTCCAGAAATGTATTCTTGGTATTTTCTCAACCGATTTCTTGAGGAATATCCCTGAGATGGTTTTTAAACAGTATTAAAGAAGCTCCAATCTATGCTGGACTTTTCAGAATATTTCGCTTAAGAAAGTCTAAAATATTTTAACATCTTATTAAATATCTAAACATAAGTTAACACTAAAAAGAAGAAAACAAAATACCATAAAAATAAAGTAGAACATTTAGAATGTATTTAATATCTACAAAATAAATAATTTAACACTGAAAAAGAAGGAAAAAATGTAAAAATTAAATAATTAAATAAATAAAAAAATTAATATCTACAAAGATAAAATATTGAAAAACAATTCTTTTAGTTACAAAAATGTAATATTTAAGACTCTGGTGGAGGAAAAGTAAGACGATGTCTGTAGACATCTTAACATTCTATTTAATAAATATTTTACCACTGAAAAGAAGGGAAATCTGTATTTGTGAAAATATTTTATAATATTTATACTACAAAAAACTGAAACAAATAATAAAAAAAAGCCTTTGAGGAATGTTATCATCTTATTTAAAGCTGAAAAGGAGAAAATCTGTAAAAAAAAAAAAAAAGTTTTTATTTTATTTAATATCTACGAAAAGCTAAGAAATTAGCTAATACTAAAATGTAGAGAAATACACATCTGTAAACATGGAAAATTTGATTAAAATCTATGAAAAATTTTACATTGAAAATAAGGAGAAAGTTATATTATTTCATAACTACAAAAAGAAATTATTTAACACTATAAAGGGGAGGGGATATCAGTAAAGATGTAACATTTTGTTTAATATCAACTAAAACATATTACTGAAATAGGGGGAAAAAAATCTGTAAAAAAATCTTGATATTTTATTTAATATTGCCAGGTTTTATTCTTTACTTAATACAGCTCCTTCACATCAGCAGAAGGACGTCGAGACCGGGTGTTAAGGTGGCTAGAGGGAGCACATGATCTTAACAGACAAGCCGTATGTTATGCCGTAAAGCTGTAAATTTGACATCGCCCCAACGTCCGTGTGATATCTGATTATCGAGGGTAATGCCAACCTTTTAAATGTCAACCTGTCAATCATCTGTTTTCATTTGCATAACAAATATTTCTTTTTGAAAAAGCTCATTGTTTTTGAGCAAACGTATCTGTTTACAAGGCAGGTTGTGTTTTGTAAGATTCATCTGTGAGCTCGGACATTTCTGAGCAGCGGTTGGAGCAGTCAAATATCTCATTTGCAAAAGAAATAGGCAGTAAAATGAGAAGAGAATGAGGCTGATCTTGAGGTTGATTAAGAGAACCTAATTGGTGAGTGGGAGAGAAAATACACATACCCCCCCCCCCCCCCCCCCCCCCCGACCCCCACCCCCCTATCAAAACGACCAATCCACTTTACCTGTGCAGTCCAATTCTATCCACTTAAACCATCAAATATTTTATTCCAGTCTATGTAGGATCCTGAAATGAGGTCATAATTTAAGGCTTAATCGCCAAGTCGGAAGCTTAGGGGGGAATTGCATAAGCTCTTGGCTCTGGTGTGCTGTCTGGGTAGAATATTGGAAGAAAAAGACATGGAGAGAGAGAGTGAGGGACAGAAACAGAGAGACCCTCTGGCAGACAGCACACATTTTACAGCCATGGTGTCTCTGTGTGACATTTCTAATCATATTTACCGTAAATTTTTAATCATCATAAATACTCTAGCTAGATGAATCTACTGTAAGCCTCCAGTCCAAGTATAAAGTCAAATGGTTAAAGGTAAGAAAAAAAAAAGATCAAAGTCATTTTGCAGTTCGCTAACTAGCCGAGTCGAGTCTTGAGTCTGGACATTGATTTTGGAACTTTGAGTCCAGCGTCTGCACCAAACATCTGGAATTGGATTCCTCTATTGAACATCACTGGAGAATGGTGAGATGGTGCTCTTCTGAATTTCGGCGCTAACAACGAAACCTGATGGTTGACATCGTTGAAATTTGTTCTCCTATTCAAAGCCATGTTGTCCTGTGATGTCATCGCTTCACTACTTCACTGCTTCACTACTACAAGTTCTGATGAGAAAAACGACAATACAGCTCCAACCAGCAAATTCAATAAACTATTACAATCTCTAAATGATTCAATACAAACAGAATTAGTTTATTGTGAAGGTTTTCTTTTAGTGCTTCTTTTAGTTTATCATAACAAGAGTCATAACCTTTCAATCATTAGAACAGAAGCTCAAGAATTTAGTGACTGCTAGTTTTACTGTATGATTACCAATTCATTTTACTGCCATTTATTAGAGGCTACCAGTCTTCCTATCAGTCCGTGCCGGATTTCGCGGAGTGTTGTGGCAAAAAATGCGTGATTTTGCCTTGGCTTTTTTTTTTCCTTTCAAAATCTGCACTGCAACTTCCTGTGTTTTATGTGCTTTTTTCACAAAATAGTTTTGCACGGTATTTCGCAGTGATATTTGTCGGTAAATGAGACCTTTTACTGTAGCTGTACTCATTTTGAAAAATTGCAAGCTTCTCAGAATATTGCGGCGTTTGCATGATTTTGTGTTCATTTCTGCGATCGCAAAATCGTGAAATCCTCGAGGGACTATCTTATGGTACATTTTCTTTTGAAGCCACATAGTAACACAGTACTTCAATTCCCCTGAAATATATTAATCTCAAATGTTTAAATAAAGTTTACTGTGACTTTACTATGCAAAGCACATGTATGAATTTTTATTATTATTATTATTATTATTATTATATTATTTCGACCCTCAGAGACATTACAGCTCCAGCACATGTTAATTGCAGGCTCTGTCTTCATTACCACATGCTAAATGATGATAGCAGGTGTGTTTGCAGGGGTCGCAAGATTTCCATACGAGTGACAAGTCGAGGGAGAGGCGAGGCTAAAGAAGAAAAGCAGGCCACAAATGTGATGGAACCCGGAATGAAAAGATGAGCATGCCTCTCACGAGCAGCATTGTTAACGAGGCTGGCTTGTCTGAATTCGCTGGTACGGGGTGTTAATAATCTGCCACTCGACCAGTCGTGTCTGGACGTGGAGACATGTTCAGTCATTAGGGTATAGACCTCATTTCTGCCGTCTGTTTCTTTTTTTCCCTCTCAACAAAGTCTCGCAGACCAATTAAACAGACGTTTTGAGGGGGACGATTGCATGTCGAGATACAGCACCCAGTGATTATACCCAGACAGTTCTGTCTAGAGAGGGAACAGGCTTTCAGTGTCTCTAATTGATGAGGCTCTTGTGACAAAGGATAAGAGCCAAACTATGGAGAAATCCGATGACACATAGGATAGACTGTTGTACACATCAAATTTACCCTAACTAATTAAATAATACATCAACTAAAGAATCCATTCACCAATACAATATATTTTTTTCATTGATTCACTGAGTCATTAAATCAAAGGGTATGAGGCACGTTTGCCTCGCACCTCATTACATTACAGCATTTGGCAGCCAGTTCAATGATCCTACAATTATCTCAGTCATACTTCTGAGCAGTTGAGGGTTAAGGGCCTTGCTCCAGGGCCCAACAGTGGCAGCTTGGCAGTGCTGGGATGTGAACTCACAACCTTATGATTAGAAGTCCAATGTATTAACTGCTGAGCTACCACTTCCCACCTCCTGGGCTGGGGTTTCGAAGCCCACTTCAGCCTTGTGGGCATAGAGTTTGCATGTTCTCCCCATGCTTTGGGGGTTTCCTCCAGGTACTCCAGTTTCCTCCCCCAATCGATAGACATGCATTATAGGCATTTCCAAAACTGTCCGTAGTGTGTGAATGGTTGTGCGATTGTGCCTTGTGATAGGTTGGCACCCCATCTAGGGTGTACCCCACCTTGTGCCTTGAGTTCCCTGCTCCAGGCTCCTCTGTAACCCTGGGTAGGATAAGCGGTATGGAAAATTGATGGATGGATGGATGGATATTTACAGATTTGGAGGTCCACATTTTAAACTGAATTTGGACATTTTATTTGTATGTTAACATCCACGTAAGAAATTTCTAATTGTTACTATTGTTTTCTTCTGTGGCTCAAATTGACACAAACTTGTCCCCCGTTGTCTCAGAACTGATTGTACCCTAGGTATTGAGCGGATATAGTGAACAAAGCCAGTCTGAACTGGATGGGTGTATGTAGGATAGGGTAAAACCTAAATAAAATACTTCCTACATGAATATGAGTGGCAGATGGTACAATTTTATGTGGATGCTTTTGGCTTGTGTAAATTAATGATCTAAGTAATTATCAGCAATAAGAGTGAAAAATCTGACATCTCAATGACTTACTGTCTGTTGCAGTATAAAATGATATGCTAATTACTAGCTGCATGTATTCAAATACCAAATACGTCACTAGAATATAATGCATTTTTAAAGAAATCCGTCAGCCCTATTCATCAAATACTACCCGGTTCAGAGGAATTTTTAAGCAATGACACAGGTGCATGGTTCTTCACAATTAGCACATTTGTACTATTTGTTCAGCCTCTCCTTAGCCTGTGAACCGCCTCAAAGCACAGCTCAAATAACACACTTGGCCACTCAAGGCCACTCGATGTAATGTGGCAAGATTAACCCCTACAATGGTGCATTCCACGTACACTGCTTCTGTTACAAGAGATCTCTACTTCTAAATAGGACGGGGGACAGGACAAACAGGTGTCTAGCTGGCCAATTGCAAAGTATTTTTATACGACTTCTTTTTTTCTTCTTCTTGCGTACAGAGTGAGAGGACACTGGGTTCAGAAAGCCATGATGCGAAGAGACTGCAATGTTTGCCAAGCCGATTCTTCTCCAGTCGAGGGAGGGGTTGGCGGGATTCATTTCGGTGACTTGGCGACGTGAACGGGAAGAATCTGTCGCAGACGTCCTTCAACACACACAGTGGAATTTCTATTACAAGCTGCTGTGCTTCATCACAGCGGAAATGAGTAATTGAATCGCTCTCAAAATCCTCACTTGGATATCATGCCAAACATACAGAAGCACTTCTACATGCACTTTGGTTACTGTTTCAGAGTGCTGCCCCTCATATGTGACAGATTCATGGACTCTCTCTGGGGTTTAGTATCAGGATGGTCATCATTCCGGCTAATGTTCAGGCCTCTGTAGTTAAGTTTCAGCCTTGGGGCCTGTCAGTGTTTGCTGTGACAATGCGTATTGTCTTAAATGCATGCTTTGAAAGTTACTGATGATTACACAAGGGATGAAGCACTGAATCAGAACAGCTCTTCCAATCAAATCCATTGATGCCATGAAGATGAAATGTTTACTGACAGAACACATATCTCTTTAATTGCTTTATTTTAAAAAAAAAAAGGGGCCTAGCAAGACAACTGAAGCCTTTCAAAGCAAACACTATTGATTAACTAAGACTCAAAATGGCTGCTCACCATGGTTCCTAAAACCCAATCAGTAATCACCATTGTTCTCAAGGGCCAATCACTCATCATCATTGTTCTCAACGACTAATCGCTGATTTTAATTGTTCTCAACGACCAATCACTGATCTTAATTGTTCTCAACAACCAATCACTCACCATCATTGTGCTCATTGATCAAACACTGATCCCCATTCTTCTCAACGACCAATCACGGACCACTTTTCCCAATGACCAATTAAAGGTCATCATTGTTCTCAATGACCAATCACTGATCACCATTGTTCCCAATGACCAATCACTGATCACAATTCTTCCCAGTGACCAATCGCTGATCAGTGTTATTCCCAATGACCAATCACTAATCACCATTGTTCCCAATGACAAATCACTAATCACTTTTGTTTGTCCGAGTCTACAATGTTATCTGGCAACTTCTAGCAACTGTTTGAGCATGCATTAGTTACTTGAAAAGAGTTGGCGGGGATGATGAGCTAAAATAAAAATTTATTTGTCATACTGGACACAATTATCCAGTATCAGGCATTTAAAAGTTACACTTACTATACGTTATAGTAATGTAATATTTAATAAAAAATCGGTGATGTTTGCTGCTCCTAAATGTCTTCTAACTTGATTTTTATGTCACCTTATACTGACTAGCTGAGTAAGCAAATAATATTGTGTGTCCCACCCCCACCCTCAACTAACGTCAACAGAAAACACTGAGCTAGCTTGTGCTATTTCACTCAGAAATACTGTCACATTGCAGAGAAGCATTTTGTTTGACTTTAAGGAAATAAAAGCTAGCTGTGGTTCTTATCAGCACTACATCATGCTAACTAATAAGTGACTAGATTTTTGTTTAGCATTACCAAAATGCAACCAAGCTAATTAACATTCTTTTGCTAACCAAATAAGGATTTTGTGAAGAAGATTAATTTATATTAAGTTCTTTGGCAGCATTATGTAACTGGTGATACTTTACCTAGCAAGATGTACCACTTATATTCACCAAGACTTTAAGACTCTAAGACTTGAGTATATAATATTTATTAGAACTAATATACATCAATAATTATTTACATATTGATCTTCTGATAATACACAAGCTAGACTCAAACTGAAAATAAATAAATAAATAAATAAATAAATAAATAAATATATATATAATTATTGCTTCACCCTCTGCAGTTAGATATTTTGCCCACCACGTATTCAACTAAAATATCAATTCTTTGTCTAAATAGCTAAGTTAGAAAGCCTTTGTTTTAGTAGTGCTTCACCTTCAGATCTTATAGTCTGAGATCTATCAGTTTACCAATCAAACATTTCATAGTATACTAAATTAATTCAATTTTTTAGATTATTGAGTGTATTATAAAGGACTTATTGTGAAATAAATTGTCATATATAGCCAGTCAAAATATCAGCAGATGTTCCTCTGAAGGGCTTGTAAAGAAGCACCAGAAAATATCTTTTGTCCCATAACGTTCCTTTAAAAGGGGTTTACTTGATGATGTCAATCATATAACATACAAACAACAAGGAACGGGAGCTTTAAATGATGCCGTTGTGCCATGTATCAGGGTAAAATTATAGCCTTTAAGTTCTATGAAGTTATTCATTACAATATTGATAGAATCTGATTTTGTAAACGGGGTTGTAGCAGGTAGTGTGGACGCCTCATGACTCCATGGTCCCTGGTTCGATCCAGAACATTTTCTCCCTGTTCCTGTGTGGGCTTCCTCCAGGTTCTCTGGTTTCCTCCTCCTCCTCCTCAAACTTGCATGTAGATGGACTGGCTACTCTACATTGCAGATAGGTGTTAATGAGTGTGTGTGAATGGTGCCCTGTGATGGACTGGCATCCCGTACAGGGTATATTCCTGCCTCTCGCTCTCTCCCTGTATCCACCATGATAGAGTGGTTACTGAAGATGAATGAACGAAAAAAATCTGAGCTTCATCAATTATGCAGTTTTGACATGTAATAGGTTAAAATCTATTTTTCTAATCAATTGACTTGTTCTCATAATATTGCTATAAACTGATTTCTTTAAGCATTGCCTTTTTTGGTCTAAGAGGCAGTGGTTATGCAGATCACTTCTGCCCAGTGGTGATGTAATGGTGATGGCTGAGTGATTTAACTAAACTTGCACACACACGCATGTGGAAAGCAATGCAGCTCTGCCTTCGCCAGGCATTGACAAAGCAAATAGAAAAAAGAAAGAAAGAGCTTTGTTCCTCCCAACACCCACCCTCCCTTCCCATGTGTGTTTGTGATCACTGTAATTACTTTGACTGTAATTGTAGGGGTAAAACTGGAGTCTCTTGTCTGGAGACTGTGAACTCCATGTGTGTGTGTGTTGGACTGTTTGATCCTACTGTGAGTATGAAGCATGCAGACTCTTTCCTCTCTTATAGTGCTCTTTTGTGACAAGTGTACCAATCTATCAACAGCACCCACAGTGCATATAACAGATCTGCATTTCTATCATTTCTATGTAAGATGTTGAACGACTAAAGTTCACATGTTCACAGATATTTTTGAATGTTTTTTTTTTTTTTTTTTGGCTCACTTTAACCCCCAACTGAAAATTAGGCTTTTTGAAAACACCTCATAGGTGGTGAAATCTTTAGTCTTTTCATCTGGCCTGGAAAACCTATACATATTTTTGAAAGCGCTAAAATATTCATGTGGACAGGGCCTAAGAAGAACCAAAAAGCACAGCAACAAATTTTTCAAGCAGGACCCGTATCTCTTCCCCATTGATAATCCATGCCACAACACCTTAAAGGTCAGTAGCATAATAAACCCAGCAAGTCTAAGTTATCGCTACGTGTCCAGGAAAGACACTCATTACATTGTCTGAAGCTGGGAAAAAAGGATTATAATGATGACACTTGTGATGACACTTAATGATGACACTTGTGCTTCTTGGAGTTCAGACAGCTTGCTGATTCTGCTGTGGAGAATTGTGGGTTGATTTCAGAGGGAGACTGAATTGCTGATGCTTTTTGTAGCTGTGGCAATATTTACACTCTTCTTCGCCGAGTGCACAGAGCCGACTCGGACGAAACATGGCAGAATAAAACGAGCTATGGAGTGGGAGTGACAGACAAATGACACCGGTGACCTTGGCCACTCAAGGACCTCATGTCCAGTGGAGATTTATAAGAGGAGCCGGAAAGTGACTCAGAGGAGAGAAACAATCGGAGGGAGGAGGGATGGATGGGGAAAACACACTGCTTTATGTTTAGGAATTGATCTAAACTGGTAAAACTCTGGAAAGACAGTATTGAATCCAATAAGGCTTGGTAATATGACAGTATAATCATATTGTGAACAATTACGCCACAGTACGTTTTTCTGAGCTATCACAGATATTATCAGTATTGTTAGAACACTGATCGGTTTAAACAGTTTTTCACAATATTAAGTATTGGATTGGGTATTACGATATATTTTTATACTGCTGACCCCTAATTTATTGTGCTAAGATGTGTATGGCCTGATGTACCAAGCTGTTTGCGTGCATTTTCAGGCCCAAATAGGCCACATTCAGCCTGAATAAACTTGCTGGTTCTGTACGAAATTAGCGCAAGAGCAATTTAAGTAAAGTGAGTTTTTCTCTCTCTCATACATATGCATTTGAAGGCAGCACAAAAAAAGAGTAAAATGTGAAGTGCGACTAATTACATATTCCATTCAGTGTACTCAACCTTGGGAAATTAACCACTTTTCATCAATACGGTCCCCCATTCCAATAGACCAACAAAGGCTTGCATGCTCTTACTGTAGGACAACATGAAAAGGACACATTTCATTTATTGCAGTAAGGCATGTATGTGTAGGTGATGTACTATGCTGTTTCGCAAATACATTTCGCAAAACAGTGCTCTCTGGCAGTACTGGGGTTTAAACTCATAACCTTCCAATTATCAATACAGATTCTTAACCGATAGGTGTTAAATATATACATATATGTATATATGCTAATGCCATGTGATAGCTATAAATCCAAAATGTTGAACATATTGTGATGCTTTATATTGAGTACAAAAGACACTGTGATGTGCAAGAGAGCAATTAGGGCATTAGGGGCTGTACCCCCAAAGATTTTTTTCTTTAGCCCAGAATAATTCTCCTCTTGGAGCGGTTTATCACTACTTAACTGAACATCAGTAAAAGAAGACAGTGCTGTACTTTGTATCTTCGTTGAATGGACGCAAAACTAATCAGACAGGGTTTACAGGAAAATCCGTGGAAATACTTGTGTCTTATTGGCTGACATGTCTCAATTCTGCCGAATGCTGAAAGCTCACACAGTCTGTTAGTGTAAGAGGAAAAATGCATATATGCCAATTTAATTTTTTATTTTTTTTTACCAGTAAAGGGGGTTGAAACTGAAACATCAATATCCTCTCGAGCAAGAAAACGAGGTGTATAAATGTCCATAGGAGTTCCAAATTACGTGAACATGATATAAGCAGAGCATAAGGAAAGATAATGTATTTTGCATGGTACTGTAGCGGCTAAACCCATACAATGATAGCATAGTTGAGCCTCCCCTTGGCTAGTGACACTAAACTAGCCTAGTCTTGTGTTAGATAAACCCATACAGTGATACCCATACAATTTTATTTATTTATCTTTTTTCAATTCTGTTCCTATTTAATGTGTATTCTTTCCTATCTGCCTTTTGTGTAATTGTGCTGCTGTAACTAGGGAATTTCCCCAGTGTGGGATCAATAAAGTTGATCTTATCTTATCTTATCTTATCTTATAACCAAAAAGTTTTATATTTTACCGGTCTGGTAGTCACAGTGATACCACCCGAGACAAGTTTTATAATAAGAATGCAAGAAACAATGAATGGAAACAGTCTATTTAGAAGTAGATTTAAAAAAAAACATTGATGGAGAAGAATCTGGGCTCAGCCCCGGATGATTAACAGTCCAGCTAACGCCCCTGGGCTATGCTGTGTGCATGCCCAGCATGGCATTTGCTGTCATTTTCATTTCATTGTACAAGGGCAACTTTTGGATATCTGACTGAAAATGTGGCCAAAACATAACAGCATTTTCAGCATTTTCGTCCACAGTTACTGTGGACGAGGCCATAGACACCCATTGCCAAGTGCAAACTAACTCACATAGTCTCGGGATGACTCTCTCACACACGCGTGCACAAACAAATAAGCTGTTGGAAGGACAAAATGGATTTGAGTGCTAAACAAATGTGCACTGCTGGGGCGTTCTACAAATCGTTCCTCCCGATTTGGATGCCGGGGAACAAATCAGTCCACACACGCACATACTGTACCAAATGCACTCTCAAATCATGTTAGATCAGACTGAAAGCTGATCAAAGAGCATAAACGTCCCCCCTACTGTTTTACAGACTTGGCTAATCGGGGCGCAAATCAGACAGGAAGCAAAATCGATAACTCTAGTGCTGAGTGAATCAGACTGAGTGAGTTGACAAGATCTCAACATAACTCACAATATCCTGGCAGACCGGCCACATAAAGTGTGATCTAGGGTCAGTTTCATTAAGTCATATCCCTGCTTTAATTATTAAAACGTGTCTCTTGCATACATTCGTAGCGGCTGTTTTGACTGAGACGAGGCCAGAGGATTATTCAAATGATGTTGGGCACCACAAAACATTTGAATGTCAGCTCTCGACTTTCACTGCCTTTGGGGAATAGACGAGATTGGCCGGAAGTGATGCGATGATACCATTCTAATGTTGTCTGGAAGAGGAGGGCGGGGGGATCTTGGGCAGTGTCATGTTTCATTGGTATTGATCCTCTATGTCTGGATTGACCTTGACTGCAAGTATTCCTGATATCTCCTGTTTCAGTAACACAGTAGAGTCCGAAAAACTGAATCCACTGCCAAGGACTGATTTTATTTCTGATATTTATTTTAAAAACACTACACACACCCAATGAACAATTAATTTAAGAGTTTGGTAAAGAAACATCTAAGAATCCTGTTTGAGAAATAGAATTTGACAAAAATTGGATTATTCTCCTGAACTGATTGAATGAGTTCTTGGTAGTGGACTAATACTTTGAGATCCTACTTATCCCCCCCCCTCGCTATATATATATATATATATATATATATATATATATATATATATATATATATATACACACACACACACACACATATATATATATATATATATATATATATATATATATATATATATATATATATATATATATATATACACACACACATATATATATAATTATTTTTATTTTTTCAACCAGGAGTTCTTGAGTTTAAATCACAAAAAAATTCTATGAAAAGAAGAGCACACAGATTTGCCTCAGCGATATTATGCAAATCGTCTTCCTTGATGGAGCTGTATTCTTCCTGGAAAGGTATACTGACTTGTTGTTTGGGGCTAATGTGATCCAGTCAGTTTGACCGTGACATGGTTGTTGGTCCCAGATGAGCTGGTTTGTGTATTTCAAAATTGGCTGATCTTCTGGGTGTTTCATGCAAACAGTCTATAGAGTTTTACACTGAATGGTGTAAAAAAAGACAAGACAGTGCAGTGAGCTGGAGTAGTGTAGGCAGAAATGCCCTGTTGACGAGAGAGGACAGAGGAGAATAGCCAGATTGGTTTGAGCTGACAGGAATGTGATGGGAACTCATGATGGGAACTGTGATGAGCTGAAAATCAGCACAGAACACACCGCATGTTGAACCTTAAGGCAGATCGGCTACAACGGCAGAGGAACACGTTGGGTTCTACAGTTGAAGATTGGAAAAATGAACTAAAACTCTTGACCTGTATTTACATGAATTTGTGCACTGTTGCCACAGTGGACTAGTTCAACAGACAGACATCATATAAAACCATAATGAACTTTCCTTTGCTTTCACACTATCCGTAGTTACCCAGATGAGGATGGGTTCCCTTCTGAGTCTGGTTTCTTCCTCTTAACATCTTAGGGAGTTTTTCCTCTCCACCGTCAACACCAGCTTGCTCAATTGGGATAAATTCACACTTTTAAAATCTGTATCTCGTGTTTATATGTTTCTGTAAAGCTGCTTTGAGACAATGTCCATTGTAAAAAGCGCTATACAAATAAAACTGAATTGAATTGAATGAATGAGCAGGGTACAGGTGTTTCTATTAAAGTGGCCAGTGAGTGTATGTGCACAGTGCCAAATCAAGTCTAAATATCATACCTGATTCATTTGGTATCTTTCATGAGGCAGATTTTGATTTCCTGAATTAGATCTTCAACACAGAAAGGCAACAGGAGCTCTCTAAATGACGATTCTGAGGCTAGATAAATTAAGATTCCGACTCCAGGTGTAGAAATTAGCTGTATACCAGAAGTGACCGTGTGCCATTTGTGACTCAATCAGCTTTGTCTGAATTAAAGAGGGCAGGAGAAAATACATTAAAGGTTCACAATGTCTGCTCATACCTCTTCATATTTAATCCCCAATTTGTGGAGCTTTAAATTAATGCATGGCTTGGTTTGTAGGGTAATTAGCAAATGAGTTCATGCTATGTCTTGAGATGACTTCTTTCTAAAGTCTTCCACCCCTTATAACTACACAAATGCTGATATCTGGATAGTAATTTGATGGCAAAAGGATTCCAAGTACTATCAATATTATCACTATTTCTGAAATAGCTGTCCTCTTGGCTATTTCCGTTACAGCATCCATTCTGATGTGTCAGGAATCCAAATCTCTGTATCAATGTCCCAATGGTTCTGCTCGTGCCTCAGCTCCCTGCACTCCCATCTTGTCTCCATTTTTTCTCATTTCGAGAAGGAAGCTCCAGCTGAGAGCAGGCGCTGAATTAAATTTGTTCAGTGATCTAGCAAGGCTGGGACTACGAGGGGCTGAGTAGGTATTTAATGAGGCAATAACATGGAACTAGCAAGTTTTTTTCTTTTTATTTAATTAGATTCTGCACAAAGGCAGTACAGTTATTATCCTTCCTCAGCCCTGGCAGTGGGTTTGCTGTATCCTGCAGGAAACTCCATTTCCCCTCTTCTGCTTTGAGATCTTATTTCTCACAGCTCGGCCTCTTTACTGGCTTCTTGCACATCAGCTGCTGAGAAGGTCACCACTTGGAGAATATTGGCAGTGAGAGAGAGGGAAAGAGAGAGAGCGGGAGGGAGAGAGAAGTCTCCCCGCCTTCTATTCTTGTTGGCCTTTTCTAACTTCTGCCCTGGTGTGGCCTGAAAGCCCGAGTGATAGAAGTGTAAATAAAGTGGAGATTGAAAAGAGGAGAAAAGCAAAAAGGAGCTTGGTTATTGTTTATGTTTGTTCCCCAATCCTGGAATTTGCTATATTGACCAACACTTTTTTTAAATGAATTTTTATAGCAACTCTGTTACTTTACCTTGTGATTCTTTTACTTTGAATCAGTGGGCTAGAAAACTTCAACAGAAGGTTTCATTTTTGATATTAACAAAGGTTTTATGGTGGATTATCTTGGATTTTGGTGACATCGAGCACAACACCACATATAGTGGTAAGAACATACAAAGAATGGTATAAAGACTTTCTTGATTATATGTTTATACAAAGTGAAACCTCTCCTAGAGTTTGTGTGTGTTGGGTTGAGTATTTTTCAGCTTGTGACTGAGAGGGTGTATGTGAAATACAGTCGCAGGTTTAATTATTGTGAACAAGGTGGATCATTTGATGTATCATCCTTTTCCCCAAAAAATTTGGAGGAGCCTTTGGAGGAGAAACTAAAAATAGACAGACTAAGCACACTGTGTCCAATCAAAGTACAAATTACACAGACAACAGAATGGTAAGTTTAGTGTTTTTTTGGTTGAACTAAAGGGTTACAACTTTTGTGATTATGTTTGGTATTCAGAGGACACACAGCATGACCCCAGGGACCTTGTGATATAATGCACTGCTCAGCCCTAATAATTTTATTGTGACGCTATTGATAGATATTATATTTTAGCCCCATCCCTAATATCACAACCAGCCGTTACCGCTTGGGTTAAATGAATGCTACTAGATGAAATGGCCACGCATATTCAAAAGCTCCTGCAGTGCACAGAGCTTAGTGAAGAAAAAAATCCAGCTCTTGTTAAGCAAACACGGGCCGGCTTGTCACAAACTGACCCAAATACATAAAATAATTCCACAGCAACACATTTGAATTGAAGCAAAGCCTGGGTATTCGAGCTTTCATTATTCTGCCGCCTGCCTTTCCAAGAAGGTGGGGTTTAAGGCATCTAAGCAGGAGAGAGTGCTCTCCAGTGACAAATGCGTGGCTTGGTTTAGGGACGTGACACTTAGGCACAATGTTGCTAAAACAACAACGTGTACCACCCACAGCCTCGAATTTCAGCACTGCAGGTCAGAACAAAACCCTGCAGCCAACAACTTCCCTGCCAGGCGCTAAAATGTTTCTCTCTTTCAATTTTTTAAATATCAGTTTCATTCACAAGTCAGTCTCCTAGGCTTTTGAGACTCATTGGAGGATGAGTCTTGACAACAAAGAATAAAACAGGACAGTTTGTCCATATTGAGTGTTGTGTTAGGGTTTAGTCAGTTGTTTGAGTGTAGATGTTTGGGAGCGTGTCTCTGATCTCAGGGAATCTCCTCAGCTGTTCCCGCCTGGACAGCTGGACCCCAGAGGGGGTAGAAGGGAGGAGATTGTGGGCAATTCAAACAGCCCAGTGGAGTCAGTGGGATTCAGCAAGATACTTAAAAGCCTGCTTCTAAACTAAAAGCTAGTTGTAATCCATGCTCATTACTCCAGACCGCACTGTGCTGTAGTTGTTCATCATGCTGGCACAAGTTTAGCCATTTCTGTGGCATAAAACCTGTCCAAAAGGACTGGCATTTGGTAAAATAGTTTGGTAAAGTTCAAGTCCTACAAAATTGCTCCGATATTTAGGATCGCTTTCCAAGACAGTTAAAAAGGACCCTTGAATCACATTTTCCTTTACTGCCTGTCTTTGACATCCTGAGATTCAAACCTGCTAAAGAAAATTCTAATAAATATACTCATTTCCTGGTTTTGATTTGTCGACTACGCCTATAAATAGATCCAATTAGAAGTGTTCTATGTTCAAAAAGATTATTTTCACAGCAGATGCGATGTTTAAGTATGAAATATGCTAATGGGTGAAATTTTCCTTTCAGCCTAGACACTGATGAAAAATAATAATAATAATCACTGAAATTCTTTTCTTTTTTTTTTTCCTCCTGAAGAATAAGATTGATGTGCAGGAACCAACCCATAAAGTTTAAATAAAAAGTGTGGTGGTCAGATTCTCGGCTTTTCTTTCAGCTTCTCCTTAAGGCCTAATGAGGTCTACAGAGAATGTGAGGTTCTTGATCGAACCGCAAAGACACTCTGTAAAAGCCCTGCTCTTTGACCTGGTGGGTGGGCTGAAAGAATAGTGGCCAGAAGTAAGACTAAAGGTCTGAGTAAATAATTAAGCATTAACACAGAGGCTGGCATGGGGTTAATTACTGCATGTGCTAGATTACGAGGCAACACACTGAGATGTTGACTTTTCAGTGAATGATTGAGATGGCACAATTATCATATCATATTCTTTATAAGACAGTAAATATAATTATATATGTGTATTTATGATGATATTTGTAATTTTTTTTTTTTTACCCCATTTCTCCCAATTTTAGTCATTTGTCAATTCCCACCCACTAACTAGTTCTCCCCTATCATACAACATGCTTCTTACATGACATGTGACGCCAGCAACCGCATCTTTTCAAACTGCTTGGAGAAAACCGCTCTCTACTCTCGTGCACATACATGGCCTGACGGATGCCCACGGTTGGCTAGTGTCAATGTGATTGACAAGGGAGGGAGTAATTGCATCCCTCCCACGCTGGCAAGTATGGCTGTAACATTTAACATTCATTTAACATGAAATGATTTTCACAAAAAAGATTTGAGCATCCAATCAACAACTTGTTATAGTGACCTGTACTGAAATGAAGATGTGAACACATCTTTACACGTGACAAGAGAACGTCACAGCCCATAGCTGAAATGATAGCCGATGACTTTTTACTGTGTTGTCGATAACGCTTCATCACCAGAGACATGACCAGGAAACAATAGAGAGCTACAGAAAGACTGCAGCTACATAAAGTGGTTGGGGGTTTCCTCTGGATATTCCGGTTTCCTCCCCAGTCTAAAGACATACGTTGTAGGCAGAATGGCATTTCCGAATTGTCCGTAGTAGGTCAGACTGTACTCTGCGATGGGTTCGCACCCATCAAGGGTGTCCCTTGCCTTGTGCCCCAAGTTCCCTGGGAAAGGCTCCAGGCTCCCCTGCTAGCCTGTGTAGGATAAGCAGTATGGGAAATGGATGGATGGATGGATGGATGGTTCTCCAATTGATTCAAAGTTTACAACTTGCTTTTGTATAAAATATCCAGACTGTTCTATTATAAGTTGTGATCGGCAGTGTTAATTAGCGAACTGGATTTCTTATCACAGATAAGCACGGCCGTCAAAGGTCATTTGAAATCTGCCATTGTCTATAATGTAATTTCATACTTCTGGACAGAATATATAGTGCAGGTTAATTTTAGCTTTCAGTCCGAGCCTCTTTCTGACAAGTAGTGAATTACAGGTCATATCCTGACAGACAGCCTCGTTTAACAGAACGAATGGATATGACACTCAATGCTTATTATCACAAATCTGTGCTTTAATGGGTAGACTAAAGGTTACTTCACCCACTGAGGCTTGGTATGTTTATATGCAAAATCGTTCACTCGTGTAATTCTAGTAGTATTTATGCCGGCCAATTAACATTAACCAGTCTATAACATAACATAAGCTAAATTACACACGGAATCGAATTCCATTTGCTCCGAGGTCCGTTTGCTACTCTTGTACTCACATGCTTATTTTTTCTCCAAGAACACCACTCCAAATAGACATTCTGTCTCACAGCGGTGTACAAATACAGGTTCTGAGCACTTGTTTGCTGACATCGAAATACAATTGGGACATGTTTTCAGCCAGAGCGTCGCCAAACCAAAGCTAATTAACTGAAGGTGACCCTCTGATTTATTTACATTCTAAACAAAGGAGCTGCACAATACCCTGGAAATCAATCACGCCAGATAATCCAATTCTTCTAAAAGGGGTAGTGGAGGGGGAATCATTCATGGAAATTATTTTATGAGGCTTAGGTTACGGCTTTGGTTTCGAGTCATGTGCTAAAAGAGTCACTTTCATGGTGACGCTGTATCTTTTTAACAAGAGTTAACGGGAGAGATTCAAGTCTGAGCAAATTGCCTCAAAAATGTGCAAAGAATACACAGTTTTACCATTTTATTTTTTCCATTTTAGGATCAATAGGCACGTTATATCTCTCCATATTGCGCCATAAGTATAGTTGGAAAGCTTATTTTTAAAAACATGATATAGTCCACGTATAGACATTTCCTGAAACAACGTAATGATTTGTGCTGAAAGATTTTGTTAGTAATATTATGCGTATCAGCTGTTTTATCAAAATGACTTCAGGGGCTACGTATAGCCATAGCATTTCACAAACATCAATACTCCATATCAATAAATCACAGGTTTATATAATGTGCTCATTCTAATATTTTATACCTTTCTATAGGAACAACTTGCACAGTGAATTGTACGCTCGCATAATCGGATTCGATTATGTAATATGTCATCGTTCTTTGACGAGACTTTTACCTAGAATCTTTGGAAGGAGTCTCCAGTTTCAGAGGTAAAGCTGTAACTTTACATTTTCCTCTACATAAAGTCAGGGTATCTGCATTTCAAATTTAATACTTTTTAATACCACATCCAAGACATTTCCAAAACATTTTAAGACCTGCACGTCACTTCAATCATGCTACACGATGCATCAGCTATAATGGATTGTGTTCATGCATATACATCCATTTCTGGGTTTAAGTAAACTATAGCAGGGTAAACATACATAAAGATAGATGGGAGACCTTAGCAAATATCCTTTTTGCATTACTATTTGCCTCAACAGTGAAAGACAAAAAAAAGTCCAGTATTTCCTTTCCATGACTTTCCAAGGGAGGAAAAAATATAGGGAGATGGATTATGGCAGTCAGAAGAGAAAAAGATGTCGAATTTACCATCACTCCCTCAGCAGCTGTGTTAGAAACCCTCTCGCAGCAGTGTTTACTATTCTTGTTGTAATTTACTGCCAGGGTAATATATCAAATATTGTTATAAATGTGCAGAAATTTTTGTAAAGAAGAAAATATAAAAGAAAAACCTTTGCTATTTTATCATATTAATGCATTGAATAATACTTAATAATAATAATAATAATAATAATAATAATAATAACAACAAAATAAATAATAATGATACTTTTTTATTTGGGGTACAAATAGTAATATAACAATAGTAATATATTTCTAACTTAATTCACTTTTATGTGTTAGACTGTGTGGCTTTTATTTTGGAGGAAAACCGCAGGAAGACCTCCTTTTAGTTGGCAACATTTTTTAAACGTTCACTTCTCATTACCAATCAGGTGAAATGCTGTAAACCTCTGCCCACAAAAATGTTTGAGATTACGCTAACGTAAAACCAAAGTGAATCTGGCGTTTGTCGTTTCTAAATGCACGTTATAAGCGACTCAAACTCACAGCACAGACAGACATGAAGTTGGTGTGGAGCGGCGTTCACTGTGAACCGAGTCGCTCTAAAACTCCGATGAACCACACACACACTGTGAATGCAACACAGCGACACGGGTTTAACATTTAATCCAGCAACGAGCCAAAATAACATCGAAATCTGCTTTACGGTGTCGGTTCGGTTGCATTTTTAAGACCTTTGATACGTGGATTTCACATAAAAGACATTTTAATGCTAATTAAGGCCTTATTTTTACATTAAGGGATTTAAGACTTTTTAAGGACCTGCAAACTCCCTGGTAACATTAGAAAGCTACATTATTTTGTCGTATTAACATCAAGAGAAGAGGAAAAAAGAGAGACTGCTGAGGGAATGACTCTTTATAGCTGGTATAATATTAGCAGTTCTTCAGGGATTTAGCGATTTCGCAATCGCAGAAATGAACGCAAAAATCATGCAAACTCTGCAATATTTGAATTACCACAGACTTTCCACAGATTTGTACCAAAATGCATCATGTGACATCATCCCAACGCACATTCAGCCAAAGCCCTCTTAGATTCACATATGCCGAACATGAGTACAGCTAAAAGGTCTCATTTACCGACAAACATCACTGCAAAAGACCGTGTAAAACTATTTCCTGCAATTGCAGTTTCGCCAATTCAAGTAGCTTTCAGGTAAAAAAGTGAAGAAGAAAAAACGCCGCAATTTGCATCGCAAATTTTGAAAAAAGCCGCAGCAAAATCAAACATTTTTCGCTGCAGCAGTCACAAAAGAAAACTCCCCGAAATCCTGTGCGGACTGTGTTTCCTGGTGGTCCGCAACATAACATGCAACTATAAATAGATAAAATAATACAACATAATTAAAAAAAAAAAATCTAAAATAAATGAATAAAATTCTAACTTTGGAAATTGCTGTGGTATGAGAGAAATAAAACATTCAGGGATGTGCTGTTGTTGATTATTTCTCAACAACAATTCACCCTGTTGTGTTTATTGCTTACATCAGAATCCTTGTTGACCCTAGAGTCACCCAATTTTAGTTGGTATAACCGCCCTAACCATTATAGAGTACCATTTTAACCTCAGTCATTTATTTGCTTTATTTCTTCTCGAGGCTAGTAAACAAACCATGGCCACAGCATGGCAATTATTTTGTAACTAATATATTGTTTTGTAAATCATCTCATTATTAGTTATTCCTTCCTAACTCTGTGGATTTTTTAGGGGGATTTAATGGAGATTTGTTATGAGACTTGTTAGACCATGTCACCTTAATTGTGATTTACTACTGTTTTCATGAGTGTGTGTGTGTGTGTGTGTGTGTGTGTGTGTGTGTGTGTGTGTGTGTGTGTGTTTGTGTGTGGGTGCTTGATGGAGAAGTCTGACATGCTGGACGGCCTGGTCTCATTAGTAAATGTCTCCCCTAGCCCTCTAAGAAGAACAGCGTTGTGTCCACTGATTAGCTACTTGCCGTTTTGACTCGCTGTTCATTTTGTCAAAAAAAATGACAAGCTAATGAAGTATGCTGATGTGAAGTCTGTCAGTCTAGCGCTCTGACTTGACGCCTGTACTCATTATTAAGTAGTATAGGCTCAAATGGATGTAAATAGCACGCTGACAGTCCAGCTCAGCTACAGAGAAAAATCCATATTAGAAAGTAGTGAGTAATTAGTGAGTTCTACACTACCGTCAAGTCTTTAGATGAATTTGTTTACAGAGTCGCAGGATGCTAATGTTCATCGTAGCAAGTCACCTCAGAACCTCATAGTGTAGCTAAGTCAGCAGTTTTAGCTGCTAGCATCCTTTGTGTGCTTCTATGTTGTTCCATGTTTCAATGACTGAGCAGGCTCGCTTCCTCTGTCCCCTGAGGACAGTGATTTGGGAGATAGCCAGAAGGCCCTGATTACCTCCGTCCCAGCTGGACAGGCATCCTTTCCTGCCTCATCTGTCTGCCCGTTAACCCTCAGAGAACGTATTGATTTTCGCCCATCGCTTTAAGCAGCTAGCGTATACAGGGCTGTTGTGCTAATTCTTCAGTTACTCAGTACAATACAAACTGAGAGCTTTCCTGTCTTGTGAAATTCTCCAGGACGACGACTCGCCATCTGTTTGTTATATACGATGACAGACGCCCAGAGTTACAGCAACGTAACCAAAAGAAGTTGACACAGTTAGCAGATGTCAGGTATTTTACAACACGGATCCTCAAAACTGACCAACCAAGGATTATTTTCGATAATGTAACGATCTTGTCTGTAGCTCCCCTTGTGAATACAAAATGTTTTTTTTCATCAATATGATGCAAAAATTCAAATATTAGGCACATTAGGAAAATGTATTCATTAGGACGTATGGAGCATTATACATTATATTAAAAGTGTTTTTTTGTTTAGTATATTAAAAATTGCAATTCAAATCAATTCACTAATTAAACTCATTTTATTAAGTGATTAAGGTATTGAGCTTTAGATTACATTAGTATGACTGGCAGAACTGTACACCTATTCGATACAAACAGAACTGTAGTTACTTAATAATGACAAAGACAAAAAAAAAACCTAAATGTTACAGAAAAAATGCTTGTAAAGAAAACAACATTATGTAAGAGATGACGTTTTTAGAGAAAGTAAAAAGAAAAGAAAAAACACAATGAAGGCTATTTGGTTTTGAAAAATAAGCACGTATAAATTTATTTATTTGTTTGTTTGTTTATCAAGCTATTTATTTATTTGATTATTTGGTTGTTTGTTCATTTGTCAATTTATGTATATTTTAAGACTATATAATAATTGTTTTATACGCTGTTTTCTACAGGTCACTACAGCTTTTAGTGTACACCAGTCTCTAATTTCTTTGCTAAAACATTCTATTACTCTATACTCTACCTCTATACTCTATATAACACTTTGCACTCTATTTTATTTGTTTCTTTCCTTTTCATCATTCAGGTGTAACCTCCTTTTTAGTACACACTGTACATGCCTTTTCAGCAAATGTACCTCGCAATGACATTGTACTCATAACGCTGCACCCCGAAGGCTCAAAACCCCCTGTACCTGCCGTGCATTTATACAGCTTTATATATTTATATATAACAGTATGCTGACTCAGTTTCACAGGTGGTCACAAGAGACCCAAGACAAGAGTCTCACAATCTGATCTTTCATTAAAAGCACATATTTACCTACTATTATTATTAACGATCTGACTTCAGCTTACAGGGTGAATTATTAAATAAATAAAAAATCTTAAATATATAAAACATATATATATATATATATATATATATATATATATATATATATATATATATATATATATATATATATATATATATATATAAGAGTGATAAAAAAATATTATTAGAAGGGTGATAGAAAAAATAGAACTGGTTTAGACCTGTATACCTGCTGTATGTATAGATTGCATTTTACTCTACAGAAATGATAATGTATTACAACAAGCACATTAATATAATATAACATAATATAATTTAATCTAAAATTCATTCCAGTAGCTAAATTCTAAATACGTTGAAATATTCTTCTCTCTCTGCAGTACAGACTGGATCAACGTCTGAGTCTGGTGTCTCCGAGGCCCACATTAAATGATGACAGAACCTTTACATGTACCTCATTTAATAATTGTACAATTTATGTTCAAATATCCACAGAAATGGGGATGCAAAAGCCCTCGCCCTTTCCGAGATCATGTGCTATGTGATCCATTTTTACCGATACATTTAAAGCAGCCAGTGATTCAGTATAATACAATATGAGGACATTTCCGCTTAGGCAAGAAGGCCGGGATTTTGTAACCAGAGTCGTTTGGCCAGACTTGTCTCCTCACCCATGCTTATTATTATTTTTTTTTCTAAAAGTTCTCCACCAGTCTGCTGCTCCTTATTCGATTAAGCTAATGGACATCTGGACGGCAATCAGGGCCGTCCAGTGCTTCCGCCTTAGCACAGATGCACCGACACAAAAGGATCTCTGAGATGAGGCTCTTTAATTGATGGCTTGCAAAGGACAAATTGTTAGTATTTTGCAGTCCAAGATATCATTTCCTCATAATGAAATCTCTAATATCTTTGGGTTATTTGCCAGCTGATGATAACTTTGATGTATTTGTAATACAAACATGATTTTCCTTTCTCTAACCTCTTGCTTCGAATTAAATAGCGTGCACCGATGGTAGCTTTTCACAAGCAACCGAAACAATTAAGCTAATGAACATCCGCACTGCCATTACTGCTGAAACCCTAAAAACTCCAGCTCCATCCACTACCCAGCCTGATGAGTAGGCTTTCTTTAAATACCCTAAAGGCTAATAACATTACAGCAGGCATTATACAGCATTACCAGCGTGACCTGTGGCAGGCATCACAAGACAAAGATAGATTGCCAAAGGGATTCTATGGAGAGCCATGGCCATGTGGCCCGCTAATGACCCACACCCATGTTCACATTGAGTAATCATGTGATAGAAAGGCTTGTCCCTTTTTTTTTAATCACGCAGCAGTTTGAGGACATCGGGGGCCTTCAGGCTCAGCTTGAGACCTCTGCTTCTGAACATGCTGTTCAACCTTGCAGATACATTTTTAGTCTGAGTCTGTCATTTCAAACATTTCATAATGAATCCTAGTGCAGAAGATGTTCCTGCTAGTCAAATAAAACTCCACAGGGTCTTCATAGTAATGCTGCTTCTCAAATACATAGGTACAGATATAGAGTTTCTTGCTGTGTTTTTTTTTTTTTTTTTTTTTTTTTAACTTGATGTAAAGATAACTTTATATATATATATATATATATATATATATATATATATATATATATATATATATATATATATATATATATATATGTATATGTGTGTGTGTGTGTGTGTGTATGTGTATATATATATATATATATATATATATATATATATATATATATATATATATATATATATATATATGTCTAGAACTCTAAATGTTCCATCTAGCATCCTTAGGTTTCCATCTAGCAATCTTAAGGTTACATCTAGCAATCTTAAGGTCATATGGTTCCATCTAGCAGTCTTAAGGTCACAGGGTTTCATCCAACAATCATATGATTCCATCTAGCAAACTTAAGGTCTTAGGGTTCCATCTAGCAGACTTCAGGTCTTAGGGTTCCATCTAGCAGTCTTAAAGTTCAGTCTAGCATCCTTAAGATTATACTTAGCATACTTAGCAAGATTTCACCTAGCATCTTTATGGTTCAGTCTAGGATCCTTAAGACTCCATATATCACCTTTAAGGTTCCATCTAGCATTCCTTAGGTTCCATTCAGTATCCTAAAGGTTCCATCTAGCATCTTTAAGGTTCCATATATCAAATATTTAGCCGAGCTGATCTCCAAACGTTGACTTCCATTTTCAATCAATTCACATCTGTCTTCCTTCTCACCATCTCTTGATGTTCTTTCCAAACCTAACCCTTATTAAAGCCTACTGAAAGGCTTGGCTGAAAATCCTATCAAGCCCTTTGACCCTGCTCTCGGTGAAGGTCACATTTTCTGTCTGTCACCCAACGCCACTTCCCTTAGCTAATGATAAAGCTTGCAACCTGAGAGCCAACAAGAAGTGTTCTTGATTGATAACCTCCTACCAGCAAGCTGAAGCAGGTTATGGATATTTGTAAACCCCCCCTCCCCGCCCCCGGCTTACCGGAATTCTTCATCCCGTAAAGCAATGCTGAAATGCATACGGTGTGTTAGCCGATCGATCTTGTTTTCCCGCTTTTGTTTCACGCATACCCGGACAGAGCGAGAAACAAGAAGGACGAGGTTTTGAAATGGTAAATAAATCTCTCTTTTTTTCCTAGTGGGAAAGACATAATATTTTTAGGTTACACTTCCAAACTCGTGAGAAACATTTTGGCAGCTGAGGTCTTGCGTACTGTACACTCTTAGTAGATGCTGTGTGACTTGGGAAGCGTGTATGAATTTTTTAATGAGATAAATGTATAAATTAGCATATCTAATCAGAATATAGTGTTTTGCCTTATAGCTATGACAAAGGGAGGATTCAAGAAAAGGGTGAAAGGTTAAGACAAGCGTAAGCACACACAAAAAAGACCTTCACTCTTTTTTTTCTTTCTTTAGTATTTAGTATCTAAATGTACAACAAAAGGAGTCAAGTAGAAGCCAATGTCTTTTTTTGTTCTTTTATCATCATTCTACTCATCACCTGATCTCTGGCTAGTCCTGCTTCTCTGGCTAGAAAATCTTCTAATGACAAATTGCAGAGACGTACATTTTGTCCTTGTGCCTAAATTGCTTGTAATGCGAGCTGGTCTATTCTTAATTCAATTCTGTGCACTTAGATCTCGCAACAATGCTCCGGCTCTTTAGGCTTTCCGGTCATTCCGGCATACTCTGAGCTTTCCAGAGAATTCACGCACGTAAAAGTATATTATATTAGTGATCAGCAGACAACCACGTGAGGTTATTTTTACTTAGAAAACACTCCTGCTTGGGCCCAAAACTCTGTCAAAGAAAATGATTCTTTTAAAACAACCCTGAATCCATGTGGGTATGAACAACATTGTCCAAATAAAACTTATAACCATGATCTTTTTGATAAAACAAAGAAAAGTACCTAAGTGGGAATGATAACTGTATAACTAGTAATAAAATCCTCTTCTTAAGGCCTTGACTTCTCTCACATGAAGGGAGCAGAGCTAGCCGAAAGGCAGGAATTTAGACTGAAAACAAACAAAACACTGACAGCAATGAGCAGATTGTTTTCTGCACTTAAAAACAGATGTCCTATTGATCCAGATCAATATAAAGCAATGCAATTTCACTATTTCATCTCCGCTCAGAATTGACTGAACATGAGCTAGTCTCTCTAGTCTCTTTTCACTCATAACATATATACATGTACGTGGAATTATGTAAGAGTATGTAAGAGTACTTCAGTTACAAACACACACTGAATCCGGGCAGTTGAAAATTGGAAAAAAAAAAAACGTTGCCAGGTCTTTTTCTAATCCAAAATGGTCTGGTTTAGGAAAAACTATCCGCGGTGTAGCTTCAGATTCCTGTTTTTGGCTGTTGTGATCTTCGTGCTGTACCCTGTCCACCTCAAGGTTGGATTGCACATTCTGAGATGCTTTTCTGCTCACCACGGTTGTAAAGAGTGGTTATTTGAGATACTGTTGCCTTCCTATCAGCTTGAACCAGTCTGGCCATTCACCTCTGACCTCTCTCTTATAGACAAGGTGTTTCCACCCGCAGAACTACTGGTCACTGGATGTTCTTTATTTTTAATTTTTAGCACCATTCTGTGTAAACTGTACAGACTGTTCTGTGTGAAAATAACAGGAGATCAGTTTCTAAAATACTAAAACACCATGCCACAGTCAAAGTTCCTGACATCACATTTTTCCCCTCACACTAGTGTTTGATATGAACATTAACTGAAGGTCTTGACCTATATTTGCATGATTTTATGCATTTAACTGCTGCCACATAACTCACTGCTTGGATAATGTATGAATACCGGATGGATGGATGGATATGAATTCAGGAAGCAACTACCATATGATCAGGAAGGTTGGGGGTTCAAGCCCCAGCACTTCCAGGCTCTGGGTTACTGATCAGAAGGTCGGGGGTTCAAGTCTCAGCACTGCTAAGCTTCTACTGATGGGCCCTTGAGCAAAGCCCCTAACCCTCTCTGCTTCAGTGGTGCTGTATCATGGCTGACCCTGCGCTCTGACCCCAATTTCCTGACATGATGGGGTATGCGAAGAAAAGAATTTCACTGTGCTGTAATGTTTATGTGATCAATAAGACTCCTTATTATCAACTAAATACTTCAGTATTAATAGAAGAAATGAAGCATAGTACACAAAGTAGCAGGGGTAGATGTCTATATTAGCACATTTGTCTCACACTGCCAGGGTTGGGGGTTTAAATCCTGCCTCTGCCCTGTGTGCGTGGAGTCTGCATGTTCTCCCTATGCTTCAGGGGTTTCCTCCAGGTACTCTGGTTTCCTCCTCAGTCCAAAGATATGTGCTGTAGGCTGATTCGCATTTTTAAATTGTCCATAGTGTGTGAGTGTGTGTACGATTATGCCCTGTGATGGGTTGGCACCCTGTCCAGGGTGTCCCTCGCCTTGTGCACCGAGTTCCCTGGGATAGGCTCCACGACCCTGTGTAGAATAAGCAGTATGGAAAATGGATGGATATTATATTGTTGTTATAATATTCTATTTAAATATCCATTGGTTTTACCTCCTACAGCCTCAGAAAAACTTTGCTGGCACAGCTGATGAAGTACTTTTGTCTAAAATGTCCAGTTTCTTTGGAGACTTTGAGTAATATGCTTCACTTGTACTATCTACTACCTATAGTTGGAGAGAGAGTGAGCTAGAGAGAGAGAGAGAAATATCAGAATCCTAATATTTTACATTTGAAATGTACTGTATGTCTAGACGCCTGGGCCAACAACAGTGACATGATACGTGAATTTTATCACCTATTTATCACCTGTTTGCTTCTATCGGCTGGAGGCTGGGCTGATAACACGGTGGCGTCTGTGTTAAATAGGGGAGCTTGCCTTGCCTGGAATGTATCTGTAAACGCCAGCGCTCTAAAACAGGCCCCATGATATGAAAGCGGCTCTGGTCGAGGGAGTCAGCCAAAATACATCATAAAAATAATCGAAATGCACTGTTCCACTGGGACCAGACCGACTCGTCTTTGTCCTTCAGTTCCCCTCCCATAAAAGCGGTACACGTTGTGATACAATAACATTTTACTTTAAAGGCATGTATATTTCTAAAAAACTAAAATGGCCATCATTGTCTAGTCAGTGCACTGTTTGATTGTCTCATATTTCACGATATACTGGAGCTTAAGGTGTCAGGCTGCCTTTTTATTTTTGAACACACACACACAAAATCCCACACATGAATCAGGCTTCTTATAACATTTACAATGTATTTACAATGATTACACCACAGTGCCGTTGATGCCCGATTAATTTTCTATAACAGCAGCTCCGACTGCAGGGTTTACTTTAATACACTCATTCTAACACATTAGCGTTTCTAGAGTAAAAACTCACACAGAGACTTGTATGGCGTACACGCCACATAAACAGAGATTTAAAAAGAAAATTCTAATTGTAATTATTTATATGATGAAGGTTTCTGTGAGGAGATGTTTATTTAGCATTTATGGAAGGAGTCTATAGTAACGGTTGCTAACAGTCACAATATTATGTAAGTGATAACAGGAGCTAACTGGTTTCATGAACATAACGTGCTGTTCTTTAATAATTAAATGAATGTAATGGTGTAAGAGGAATAAAATACTTCAGTACGTTGGAAAATAATCAATTACAGGACGCCTACCAAGTGTTTTATTACTCACACGAAGCAGTTCTTAAACTAGTTGTGTGTTTGTTGTTTTCGGCTAGTTTACCGCTAGTTTGTTGCTTAGCCTAGGAAAGTGAGGTCAGAATGTGTGAGACATGATGACTCAGAATAACCCACAGGCCAGATGAGTTCAGAAAAAGATATACACTGTCTCAAAATAAATCATAATAAATAACTGGTTTGCATAGGAATGACACCCTATCTTAAAACAGAGCTAGTTGTGCTTCTTGTGTTCATTCTAACTCGCTATGATTCCTTTCCTTAACTCATTTCTTTTATGAACAGTCTGTGATTTTTTTTTTCCTTTTCACAAGAAAATTACAACGTTAAGGTATATTCTCTGCACATTTCCCAACATTCTGATTTCTGATATAGTGTAAAATTTACTTCCTGGATGTTTCTGGGTGCAAAATCCATTTCCTAAGATAAAAAAAGATAAGTTGCAAATCTTTTTGTGTCTGTATTTTACGTCATGTTTATATTCCTGCTTTATGTTTAATACTGTTTCAAATATACCAAATCGAATGTAATGTGTGGTTTTTGTAAGACAACTGTTTCCTTTTACATTAATTCCAACTGTTTTTTTAGTTTGTTTGTTGTTTTTTTTTTTTTTTTTTTTTTTTTTTTTTTTTTTTTTTTTTTTTTTTAGCATAAATGCTTTAAAAAAACACACTTGGGATTAAAAAAAAAAACAAACAAACAAGTTTTTCATTGTCTAATCTATCTAGTGGTAAATCCACATCACTCCCCCATGTGTAATTTATTTTCCAACAGCCCACCCCGTCCCCACCACCCTCCCACCTCTTAAAGCGACATTTAATCAAAAATGTCCAGACTGCCACTTGGATAATCTAGCATGGAGCTAGTCCAAAAAAATTGAGTGTTAAGTGGAGTGCATGCCATGACTAGCTCAATCTAGAATGGGTGGAACCGATAACAGGTCTCCAGTGGAAAATTCCCCTCCAGACAGCATGAGGTCTGTTACTGGCTAGAGGCAATGTAGAGTATAAAAAAATCCTAATTCAAATTTAATTCTGTATTTGCAACACCGTGCAATATTCCGGACCTTGGACGGATGAAATCCTGTCAAAACAGTTATCGAAAGCTATCAGTCAGAGCTGTCTCTCCCACCAAACACCTCACTAGTTCACAGCGTCACCTGCCCTTTAGCACTACCCCAGCATTCTTGGAGGCTGTGTGTTCAGTTCAGAGAACCCCATGCTGCTGAAGCAATTGCTTTGTCTGAACAGTTTGGCTCTACAGCAGCTGTATACATGTGGTAGTTGTGGAAGCTGCAGCCAAACAACAAAGAAAGACCTGCTTTGTCTTCTTTATCATAGCCATAAAAGAAATGTCAGTGGGTGGGCTTGTTTAAGATCGTTTTGAATGCCATTATTGGGTTTAAATTTATTCGAATTCAGTTCGTTAATTCAGAAAAACTTTTAGCGCTAGAATTGTTATTGGATTTTTGGAGTATTCATATATTTGAAGGCAACATTCTCCTTTTACTAAAAGTTTTATTTTATTTTTTTTCACAGAGTCCAAGGTTTCAGAAATGGGGGAAGTATAATAAGGGGTAATACCACCTGATTATATAAAGGTTGCATGAACAGTCGTATGAAATTACTACTGTACTTACTTATTGTTGCATTATAATTCATAATAACCAGTGAATTTGGTGCAGATACCTACTAAGTTACACTGATTTAAAATCAAAAAGAACATATGATTCATATAATAGATGTGATTGCCAAGGAGACTGAAAGTGACTGCAGGCAACGTTGCCTTGGGCACCTCAAAGTTCACTCAAATTCAACTTTCAACCTGTTTAATTCTAACCATAGACAGGACTGGCTAGTTACAATGAATGAAGGAGCAGATCATTATTTGTGTGTCAATATCCAGAGCTATTTCTTGTACCCTTAAAGACATCAAACCTGTTTTTGTCCCACCTAAAATTGCCCTGAGATCAGTCGTCATGACTCCTTAACTCTTGGATGAGGTTGAATTTGATTTCTATTGAAATCGAGTCTCAATAGAGCCACTTTTCCTTTTCCTGCTCGCCGCGTTTTCTCCCATCTTCTCCAAACTATGACCGAAGGCCAGAACCATTTTGATTTGAAATTTAAAAACATGCTGGATTTAGATCATTAACAGAGCTAGTCCATGTTGCATGTTTCTATGTTTTCGCATCTGTTTTGATGACTACAACTTTGTGGTAAAAATGCTTATTATTCCTATGGTGCACTTTCCTGTGCAGTGCTAATTGCTAGTCATATGTAGATGCCCTAAGAAAATAATAAGGCAAAAGTCCAGTATGACAGATAATTAATAATAAGCAGCTCATCCATTTTTCTTAACAACCAACAATCCCGCCTTCTTGCTTTCTATTGGCTCACAAGACCAAGGCGTGTGAATGCACAAGTTCAATTTCACCTAGATAAAATTGACACTAAGCGAATGTAACCACTACCAGAAGCAAATACATCTTTCACATCCCACGTCCTTTCTCCTTCAGTGAACTGGCTTTTCTACAGTTTTCAGTGTCTCCTGTTGCACTATAGCAAGACATTGCAGAGTCGTAAATAATATTAATATAGAGTAGATGTTGGCACTTCTGAGCAAGACTAGTTTCCTTGGACAGGTGATTTGAGGTCAGAGTTAGGATGGTAATTGGGATGGAAAGGATTATTTTTAGGGTTGTCACCCTGTGTCTCCATGTGACCACACCCCTGGATGTAGAAAAAGGTGTCTGTCATTAGGTTATCACTGGACAATCATACGTGCAAGCATGGTAAAATACTAAAATGGGTGAAATATTTGACCATTTTACTTTTTTCAGTCGTTGCTGCTGTTTTTTTCTGTTCATTTATCCCATTTACAGGCTTTTTTCATATTGCTACATTACACTAAAGGACTTTAAAAGGACTAGTATGAGAAGGGAAAGGTAAATAACAGTTTATCATCATTAATTCTCACCTTGTATCGCAGAGTTGATGGAGGATCACAGCAGGCAGCCATTGTTTATTTACACACCAACATTGTGTACTCGCCACATGTCAATTAATCAGACGAATCATTAACGTCAATACAGTTAAGATTTCTTTCTAAATACAAACTGGTGGTTTCTTCATGTACGACAACAGCAGGTTTTCATGCAGAATTCCGTATCCCATCTGTTTGTCATGTTGATGGACAGGTGCAGGGCAGGTTAGGGAGGGGGTAGTCGAAACAACAAGCAAGGATTTGAGAAAGCAGGAAATCTGATTAACATGCATGCCACTAGGCTGCGAGGTCTGACTGAAAGGTATGAATGTGACTAGTGCGCTATTTGCATACAGTCAATCTCCATCACCTTGCATGCGACTGACGACACTGCCTGATTAGATGTCCGTTTTGGACGTCATATTGCGCTCGAAATCCTGGGGAGAGGCATAGATTTCTGACGATCAACACCAAGGCATCACAGACTGGGTGGGGTGAGAACACACACACACACACACACACACATATACACATGTGGTGGAGGAGAGTGAGCAGCAAACTAAAAATAGCATGAGCCTTGTTAAATATTTTAGGCACTTGCCTGGCAAGAGGGAGCATTTCCTGCCCAAACCCCCCCTTCTAAACAAACATGAAGAATGCTGAAACCTGCACTGAAAAGCTTGAAAAGCATAAACATATTTGTTGTCGCTGCATTGTGTGGCTTTTCTTGCATACCCCTGGAGATTTAGTGGCAAAGGTATAAATGCTCAGAGCCAGCTAACTTCCTGCCAAAACAAAACAAAACAACAACAACAGAAAAAACCCTCACCCTCCTGCCTATACAGGTGCATGTCAAAAAATGTGAATATTGTGGAAAAGTTCATTTTTGTCTGTAATTTAATTTTAAAAAGTGGAACTTTCATATATTGTAGATTCATTACAATGGAAATCAAAAATCCAGTATCTCAAAATATTAGAATAAAGAATTTATAATACAGAAATGTCGACCTTCTGAAAAGTATGTTAATTTATGCACTTGGTCTGGGCTTTAATCCTTTTGCATGAATTACTGCATTAGTGCAGCGTGGCATGGAGGCAATCAGCCTGTGGCACTGCTGAGGGGTTCGGGAAACCCAGGTTGCTTTGATAGCGGCCTTTAGCTCGTCTGTATTGTTGGGTCTGGTGTCTCTCATAGATTCTCTGTGGGGTTCAGGTCAGGTGAGTCGGCTGGCCAATCAAGCGCAGTAATACCATGTAATACCATGGTCAGTAAACCAGTTACTGGTTTTGTCACTGTGGGCAGGTGCAGAGTCCTGCTGGAAAAGGAAATCAGCATCTCCATAAAGCTTCTCAGCAGATGGAAGCATGAAGTTCTCTAAAATCTCCTGGTTGACGCTGCATCGACTCTCGACTTGAGAAAACACAGTGGACCAACACCAGCAGATGACATGGCAACCCAAATCATCACTGACTGGAAACTTCACACTGGACTTCAAGCAGCTTGGATTCTGTGCCTCTCCACTCTTCCTCCAGACTCTGGGACCTTGATTTCCAAATGAAATGCAAAATTTACTTTCATCTTCCCCATGATTGTGGCTGTGTACTGAACCAGACGGAGAGATTAAAGGCTCAGGATACCTTTGCAGGTGTTTTGAGTTAATTAGCTGATTAGAACTCTTCTCAGGTCGACATTTCTGTATTATAACTTCTTCATTCTCATATTTTGAGATACTGGATTTTTGATTTCCATAAGCTGTAATCATCAAGATTAAAATAAAAAAAAGGCTTGAAAAAAAAATATCTTACTTTATGTTTAATGAATCTAGAATATATGAAAGTTCCACTTTTTAATTCAATTGCAGAATAAAATTAACTTTTCCACGATATACTAATTTTTTTAGATGCACCTATAGTTCCAGTTTTAAATCCTGGCTTTACAATCAGCTCTAATGCAGTGAGACTCAAGTAAGATTAGCACTAATGCTAACATAAGGTTTTACGCTAGTGCTAGGAAAAGCCAGCTGTTTTTAGCACCCTTTGGTCCCATTAAAATCCATCACTTCTGAAGACCCATGACGCTTTATTAAATCGTACTCCCGTCAGTACTCCATTATGAAGATGGTGACTGAGCTTTTTTTGTTGGTGAGTTGACCAACCTGCAGCAGCCTCCCTCGATGGACAGGGTGACGCAAGAGCCTTGACTTGGGTCTTGATCAAAACGTACAAAGTGGCTTCGTGGAGCCTTGCATAATAAGTGAGATCATGCCAGCTGAAGTACAGCACAAGGGAACCTGGAAAATCACTACAAACAAACATCTGATATTATTCCCTGCTGTCCTCTTAAGATCTTAAGAGGAGATCAAGGCTTGATGAAAAAGCCAGAACCACATGCGCATACAGGTCTCCCTTATTGTATTTGTCTTTTGTTCATTTTTTCTTCAATATTCTATTCAAGTGTATGGTCGTCTCATTTTGTTCAGCAATCATTCCATGTCACTTACATGAAGTAAACTTTTCTTGGCTTCAGATCATCATGATGGTCAGTTCATGTTGTTTATAGTTGGAGAGCACTGATAAGTTTCATGAGCTTAAGTGGGTGGCTGTGGCTCAGGTGGTAGAGCTGGTTGTCCACTAATCGTAGGGTTGAATCGGAGGTTCGATTCCTGGCCCACATGACTCCACATGACTTTATATGGCACCAGAGACATTTTTGGCATCGTCAGAACACACTGAAGTGGTGTTTTTTGGGTGGAAATTGACTTCCTAAATCTTCGTAGCTAATAGGGAGGTAACCGGATATGAATACATTATTCCAAATCAATATATGTGTTCTAAATGAATACAAACACAGGTATGAATAAACAAAAATGTAATAACTAATAAAGCTTGTCAGAGTGCACCATAGTGCATCTGATTGTCAATAGAGGTGTGTAATAGGATCCCAAACAAAAAAAAATTGTATGAGCAGGGGGTATTAACTTTGATGTGAGGGCAAGCAAATGGTTAGATATGAAAATCGAAGGACAAAGACCATGTCCATTAACATGAATGTGTGCTGCTGCACGATACACTTACAGCATCTTTAGTAGCTGCCTGGTCAGGATTGCGGTGGTTGAAATTAGGCTACTAGTTTGTTGATATTTTAGGAAACAGAACCGATTCATTTGTTAGATAATATCACAGGCAGTTACAAACAAAAATAATAACTGTGTCAGCGGGATTTTAAAAACCAGCCCCACACAGATCTCTAATTGAGACCAATTATGAACTTGAGTGATGTAGCTGAGGTTGAAGAACTGTGTTTTCCAGTGTTTCTGGGGGCAAAGTGGTAGAGTTTACTTGTAAAAATAAATAAATAAGAATATCTGGAGCGCTAAACAGATAAGAACAGTAAAAGCTGGGTTCAGGCTAGCCCACTGTGTATTCCTGTTTTCTGAGGCTCTCAATCAGTCGGTCTTAGATTTATTCTGGTAGCTCTGGATTTGAACTTTGCAATGGCAAAATAAATTTCTGCTCCATTTTGCTGAACATTAGCATAAAGGACCGGACATCTATTCCAGACTGTCTAATATTGGAGGATGCATGGCTACATTCTGTCGAAATGTAAATGTTGTCTAATTTTTTAACAGACAAGTAAAACTCACTATACATTAGTACACGTTGTCCGCCTCATTGGCATCATCGGCGAGGCATACAGTTTTGACTGATACCAAAATGTCTTCACCTTCTCTCATTGCAATGATAAAATACTAACTCAAACTGTCATTTTTTAAACCCAGTAGCAGGAAGTAGTTCAGCCTAATCAATTCATTTCAGAAGAACCGTCCCAGATAATATTCGCGATTAGCCTGTATTAGGTTGTGATGAGTGGATATGGGACTTTCAGGTAGAGCGAGTGCAGCGAGAGAAAATGATTATATCTTCAAAAATGAGTCTGCAGGCCTGTCTCCTCCGTAATTGATAGTGACACTACATCCTCATCATCTAATGATAAAGAAATCCGCCAGGTTATTACCACCATATACATGTGGATTCAAGACGATGACGATGAGGAGGTATTTTCTTGTCTGATATGGATGGATATATCAGCATTGGTTGACTGAACATTTTGGGGGAAATGAGATGAGTAGACCTAACTAAAAATCTCACACTAACACCAAGCTTTTGGAACTCCCCATTTCTCATCCATACATTAAGGATTTTCATATATCCAGAATGCATATTCACCTATATCCACTCAGTGGATCGAATGCTAGTCAGCATTCTGTCATGATGGATAGTCTTTCGGGTGCTTGCGATTGGTGATTTGGTGTGTGAAACAGACCTGATCAGTCAGAAGTGCTTCAGTTTGAAGATTTCCACCCAGCAAAGTCCTTTTTTCGCTGCTGCAGCCTGCTAGCGGGACAAATGAGTCAAGTTATTGGCATTTCTAATAGCCTTTAGACATGCATGTGTCACTCTCTGGTCAAGGTAATTTATGGAATCTCTTCACCCTTCGCTTCTGCACCCAATTCTGTCATTCCATCTCTCTCACCCCCGCCCCCCACTCCCCATTTCTTGCAAGATCTCTGGCCAGTTCTCATTATTGGAAAAGGCCTCTCTCTCTCTGTCTCTCTCTCTCTCTCTCGCTTTTTCTCCATCGCTCAGTCTCTCCTTATTAGATCTGCAATTCCAGAAGCGCATTAAGATATTAAATCCAGGAAGGGAATGGCTGCTGCTTGCCGACTTGGCAGGATCCCCACTCCTACCATTTCCCCTCCCCTTTCTTCTCTATCTCTCCATCTCTCTACCAAATGGATCCAGAGTCCAGTGGAGAGGGAGTGACTGAAAGAGAGGGCATCTCTCACTGTCCTGGCCCATAGATGGCTACACAAAGCTCTTCCTTGTGAGCAGGGGAATGACGGGAGGAGACTAACACAGTGGATGCTCTGTCATCACTCGGATCCCGCTGATGTGTCACTGAATAAAGACGTGCATGCATGCGCCCACGCAGCCCCGGCACCACTGGAGCATTCTTCATGACTTGTGAGCATCTATTATGGCTGTTCGTTAGGATATGCAGCTTTGCCAACAAACAGAAGAATGTCTTTTTTGTGCTAGTCCTGTCACTGGGTCTCCCTTGTGACAAAGAGAGATGAGACATTTAGTCTCATAAGGAGCTGTTTTTGCTCTTACGAAAGATTATGTTTTCAAATTAGACCATCAACCCTCAAAGGGTTTTTAACTGCCAAAAAGAATTAAACAGTACACTATAATAAGTTTGGGGAAATTTGCTAAAGCCCCATTTATATATATATATATATATATATATATATATATATGTATATATATGCCCATTGTATATCCATTCTCTTCCAGATTGCCCCAAGTAGTTGACCATTCTGTTATGAATGTAATCAAAGATTGAATTATCATCATGTGTTCCCTTCACCCCATGATGTAGGAAAACTCATGTTAGCATTTTACCGATTGTACAACCATACCGAAAATTCGTCTGCACAACTGGTGGATATGGATAAGAGAGGGAAAGCATAGCTTGGCCGTTGTTGCTCATGGGTTAAACATGTCCAGGTCCCTCAACTTCAGCCAGTTTAAGAGTGGTAGTCTTGGTATGTTGTTAATGCATTTGGGTCCCTACAAGACCATCACTTCTGAGGGAGTACTGGAAATAACTAGCAAGGAATCCCTAGATGAACGGGCCCTCATTGGGCCTGGACAATCGAGGTTGTGTTTTTCAAGAGAGATTAACTCAAATTTTGGGCTATTCCTTGATATAAGGTATAAGAAATCAAGCTTCCGAGCTTCCTAATAGCCTCCAAATGGCCTTGTCTACCCCTCATGGTCTGAGATGCAAGACACTGTGCAGGACAATGCTGGGCAATGGAGACAACAGATTAGAAAATAGTGTCCAAAATGTACAATCCTTTAAGGCTCAGCTTGACACAATTGTGTGGTCGTTCCTGAATGGGGGGAAGAACCTCTTTAAAAAAAAGCTTTTCGCTGGGGTTTTACCCAGAATAACACGCTTAGGAAAAAATAGTCTCAGCTGGTTTTGTTATGGTTATGCAAATTTAGCCTAGATCCTCCTGCATAGTTTTAGGTTAGCACTGAGAATGGTGTGCATGCGTTCAATTAGATTACACGCATGATTGGAAGACTGCTCAGCTTCAGACTTGGTTTTGCTCATTGCTTTGTTTGGTGCACTTCAGTAATCAACCCTTCTCCCTGGAATTATTTTTGTGAATCGTGAATTTTTTTTTCTTTTGCTTTTGCCAGATTTACAAACAAGCATACACTAATGGCTGATTTTTTACACTTGTGCATCCACTAAATATCATCACAGATCATAGTCAATCGCACACGATCTTTATACGAAGCCTGGGCATGACGACTTTACACAAGGACGATAATAGATCCAGGACACATCTGGTGCCATCGGTTGTATATGTGCAAAGATCTTACTGTCTCTACTAGCTCTGAGCAACGAGCTCTGTCTCTTCCACTGTTCCCTCTAGTCAGTTATTAACCCGTAACCCCCCTCAATGCCCCCCGCCAATCTGATGGCAGATCTCGGCACTCTTCCAACACACTCATCTTTCCCTCAGAGAATACCAAGTGCGTTAAAATGAGTGCTTTTTCCCCTCTCTTCTCACAGCTCCATTCATTTGCCTCCAGCAGCGAAAGCCCAAAGGTCCTATGCCTTCCGCCTTTCTGACACTTACTCTTTCCAGCACTAATGTGGAAAGAGAAAAGAGCTACAAGAAGCTACAACTCTAAGAACCAAGGGGCAGATGTGTCCAGAGCTCAGGTACACACTTTTTCTGGGCATTGTTGGAAGGGGTGGGAGGAGAACAGAACTCATGAATGCCAGAAAATTCCCCTGTACTCTTCAGTGTATGATGGTTTGGGTTTATACTGCAGGAAATAGAGGGATGAGTCAGACTTGTCATGGTAGCTCTGTGGTCCTCAACTGAAATGGAGCAGGCAGCCGTTCTGTTTGTCAGAACAGGTGTTTGCTACACATGTCAGATCAATTATATCTGGCTTCAATAGCTGACTTTTTTTTTAATTAGCTGTCACTTGTTCAGTGAAAGTTTGCATTTAAAGACCGAGTGACCAATAGTTAAATATAATTCAAACATAATATTTATAAATAAAAACTGATTCATCTTTGTTTGATAAGGTCTCAACCATACTATGTTCCCATAAACCAATATGAAAGCAAAAACATTAGTGACAAGCAATATGATGATATAATATCCTGATAAATTATGTTATGATACACCTTTTTGAGATATCTCACGTATCTTTAGTATCTTTGATAACAATTACAAGCTTTCGCTGGAAGCAGCTGATAGATGTTAATAGAAATTGTATTGAATCTTACTAGATTGTTTTATTTTCCTTCTGTCCAATGTAGACATTAAATAATCACGGATCTCACTTTTTTTTTTTTAATGCAACACTAATGTTACATATTGTGATACCTATATTGTATCATAGAAATGTCTTCAAGGATCACAATATGATCGTTTTGTCATATCGTCCACCCATGACCACATTTGCCCCACATTATTAATTGAATGGCTCTTCTTTAAACTATGCAATTTGAAAGAATCCCTCGTTAATAAAGGGCAGATTTGGTCTGGGAGACTCCAGTGACCAAAATTGAATAATCACACTAATTAAAATGTGTATGGATTTCAATTAACAATGACCTTATTCTCTAAGAATGTAAAAAAGGGCTTGTTTGCTCCAAGTGATAGAATGTAGACCATGCGATTCTACAGTATGGGCCTAAAAACAGCAAGGACAATGTACATGTTCTGTCATTATATATAAGCCACTGAACACAGAAATCCATTCATCCATCCATTTTCTGAACTGCATATCCTACACAGGGTCACGGGGGAGCCTGGAGCCTAGCCCAGGGAACTCGGGGCACAAGGCGGGGGACACCCTGGATAGGGTGCCAAACCATCGCAGGGCACAATCACACACAAATTCAAACACTATGGACAATTTGTAGCAGTAAGGTGGAAGAAGCAAGCTCTGACACTGATAGTAAGTGGATATGAGTGACAAACAACAGGCACAGAGAAAACAAGCTCTAAGTTTAGACCTGGTCTCCAGAGAAAGGCAACAATCACAGAGTTAAATCAGGAGATGGCTGATAACCCGATGGCACTGCATGCTTTTAAAACCTACTGGCTTGAGTAAAACGGACAAATGGAATTGATTAATCTTTTTAAGCTGCTTTATGACAGAGTGCATTGTTAAAAGCGCCATACAACTCAAATTGAATTGAAGTGAAAAGTTTACTCGTTTAAATTCAGGTTAAACCCAGTGGGCCTCGCTTACCAAGCTGGATCCAAACAAATTTATTAGCAAATCATGTGCGGGAGCATTTATACAAGCGATTTAGTATAAATGAAAATCCACTTTGTTTGGAAAAGCATTCGTAACCTACGAGTGTGTGTAAATTTACGTATATGGAGACTCCCTAATTGGTGTGAGTTACTGCAATTTTACATTGAAATATTTAAATAGTTTTATTTATTCCAATTGCGCTCACATTTGTGTGAAACTCATGTTGTTTCACATTAATGACTTGAAATAAAGCAATCCAAAACAAATCCATAAATTAACACCAAACAAAACTAGCCGTTCAATGAAGACAAAAAGAAATGCTGCCGTATAACAGGAGGAAGAATTGGTGTGTTTGTGGTAGCTGATGTGCTGCAATGGCTGAGCTGCATTATTGGAAGATTAGTCATTTTTGTCATCTTCTTCTATTTGCCTTATATGGAATTTTGTGGGCGTCACTAAATACAAATCAGCTGTGCTGTGAATACAGTTGGTAGTTAAAGGGGCCTATGAAAATGACTCGGTAGGCATGGAGCCTAGAAATAAAGTACCGGCTCATTCATCTGATTACACAAAGGTCACAATGTCCAGCATTTATACAATGGCTCATAGACTAAAGGTACTGCCAAAACAAACAATAAAAAAAATAAATAAAAAAAAAATACAACAGGAATGTTCCATCTGTCAACAAAATGGAACACACCGCACCATATCTACAAATGACCTCCACAGGAAAACACGAAGATCTATTTAGCAGGAGGAAGTATCATATGAGGAAGCACTGGTGGAAAACTGGTGCGTCAAAATTTTTGGTGCATTTTTGTAACGACTCATTTTTGTGCCTGTGAGTTTACCCAACAGTCGTGTTTAATTTGACTTAATAAGCATCACTATGTTGTAAGTTGACTGTATAATGAGGTATATAAAGGTATCTAAGCCCGTTGCAGTGTTAACATCATTGTAAATTAGTGTGCAGTGTGTTATTGTGCTCTGTCTGATGATGACTGTTGTTCTATGGTGCTTCTGGGAAGCTCACTCTAATTGTGCTGGAGTGGGGTAAGGATATAAAATCTAATAATATCTATCAAAAAAAGACCATCTAGTCAAGGACTGTACCCTTTAGTATGTTTTACATATGACTGAAGTATATGTTTGTATGATATAATTTTACTGTCAGAAGTTTTCTGTGGGTTTGTTGATAAATCATGGGTCAGATTATTGCATGACAACATGTGACACATTGCTGTATAGGCTTTCTTTAACATGATACAAGGAATATTGGGATGATAAAATGTGGCAATATAATGGCTATTTTTATCCATTATTTTTATGGTCTTCTGGGAAGGTGTGGTTAACGAAATACAATCATATCATTTCTAGAAGATGTGTCAAGGTTAAAGAGAAACAAGATGTGCCTTCTAGTCACACTCTGAGGTATATAACGCATTCTGTACCTTTCTCAGTTTCTAATCCTGGAAGTCACATTGCAGCCCCGAGCCTCTTGCAACTGATGCCACGGTTCAGGCAAATGATCGATATCTTTGCAGAATTCTCTTTGATATCACACTACTTACTTACAGAAGCTAAGTTCGCTGTGCTCAGCTTTGAACTACAAATAAACAGGGAGAAAGAAAATGCAAATTTATCACGAATTAATCACATTCATCTATGCCATGCATTTTAACTTATAAACAACAAAGTAAAGAGACGTCCTTATCAGGATCAGGAGAATTCAGATTGCAGACTGAGACAACACTGTTATTTCAAGAGAAATGGGGGAAGCTGAAGATCCCAACACTGAACTAGTCTACCATAGAGCAAAAACTAAACAAATAAAAAAAAACTTTTAAAAAGAAATAAAGCTGAGCTGCTCTTCAGTGATGAATGTGATAACTGCTAGACATTGCAGTGTTTACTGTGTCTCTATCAGAAATCACTGCTTCTGGTAGCTAGTAACTAGTACCAAACACCAAGCAGGCATACAGTGAACTGGGTAAAATCTCAGTAAACATTGTATACATGCTCAATAACATTAACGGAAACTATGAATAGAAAAGCTTCCTTATCATGAACTAGACTAGGTGTGAAGAAGTTGATTATTTACCTATAACTGCACTTCCCAAAATGTTTTTATTCTTCTTATACCAGAGCAATTTTCTCATGCGAACAATTTTCTATATAATAAAGAACATCATCATACTGTTTATCTGTTTATAGTTACGTTTTAACATTGTGGAATGTTTTACCACATTTGTTCCCTCATTTTTTAAGGAAAGAAGCCAAGAAACACAGCTTGTCAAGTCACAAAAAAACCCCCCAAAAAACAAAACAAATTTTAAAAACGATTTATGTGGTGCATCCACAATACAAGTCCCTATTCACGTTGTTACTATAGAAACGATAACTTAATAGAATGAGCACATTAACATAAACCTGTCATTTGTCTTGCAATTCACACTATTATTATAGAAAACTGATCAATACCCACTGACCAATAAAAATCAAGAATTCAAAAGTGGGGAATTAAATATTAAATATTATCATCATGTACACTTCAAGTCACTCTCACTTGTCAATTAGTTATGAGAAGGCTGCCTAGGTAGATTTTTTTTCAGCAGCAGTGCTCCTGAGATCTTTAAAAGTTTTTAAAGCCATTTATGCTAAATAATCTGACCTTAGGTTAAATCTGCAATGTTTGCGCATCTGTAAATTAAAATCTACCTGTAAAATACCTTCAGACAGTGGATCTGATAAATCAAGTTTCTAAGTATTAGCCGCTTAGCTGCCTTTTGTCTCTACACATGATTAATTACATTAAAGTGGACTCCAGTGGGAAACAATCTGCGTTTTGTGAAAGAAGTATGTTCGGTAAGTGGAGTGTTACACTGACAAGGCTTTTAATCTGATGCCAGAGCTAATGTGATTTGCTACAGCTCTGCTGTACCTTCAGTACCTGAATGCAACAGCACGTCTTCTGAAAGTCAGAGCTTTAGCTGATCCAAATAATAAGGAGTGGCGCTCAAAGACATTTTGAGGCTACTTTCATGTTTCGTTCTTTGCAGTCTTCGTGTACTGGGAGGATGCAGTTGCAAAATAACGCAGCTCTGGGGAAAGATTTGAAAATGTAATAACAAATCTAACCCTGATTTCGACTCCCAAGAGCCCCCACTCCCCAGCCTACTGAATGACCCAGGATGAATCCGCAAACACAATATTTAATTCAAACAACAACCAGTGTCAAAGCAACAGCGAGAGCTGTTATCTTTGAAAATACCCCTGCAGAGAAAATGCCATTCACACAAAGTGCCTTTTCTTCCTCAATGCCAGTGGGACGTCATTGTCTCATGATCAGTCTGTTTAGGCACACACTGCATCTTTATTATTATTTTTTTCTTAGTTGCATGCGTGAATTAACAAACAGTAGTAAAACAAATGGAGTAAAACTGATGTGTTTCCAAATAGCACTGGCTAGCAAGAAGCAAAACAACATGCTAGCTAAATAATTTCATTAGCAGTTTCAAAAAGGTGTTTCAGTTCCAAAAAGCCCAAGGTACACATGGCTAATCTTACATTACAAGCATCCTCTGTGAAGCTGTATGTCAAAAATATCTATTTGTTTTAAGCTAAACTGCACATGAAGGCTCTACTCTGTTTAGCTTCCTCTGTTTCCGCTGCCATTTTGAAGCTACATCCATGACTGATTTTCATTATACTGCTAATTACAAATAAAAGCCAATGGAAAGTGATTTAATCTTGTAAGGAGTTTGGTCTCTTTAGCAGTAGCAACCTCCTTAAAGCTTGTTTTTAAAAAGTAGCTGCTACCACCTCACAAATAGAAAGTGTAGTTGATTAAACTAGCTAGCTAACAACTCACATAAACTAGGTTCATGTGAAAATAGGCTAAGCACTAAAACAAAGGTAACTGTTGTATGGATTGAAAACTTTATATATGAAAGTAAATCCATGCCAACATTTCAGACCATCTATTGTATGTTGCACTCCATTTTAGATAAAGCAGCAAGCCGTGATAAAACACAATTTAATGCTCTGTTTAACACAGTGATCTGTTTATTTCGGCTCTGCCAAAAATAAGCTCTTAGCTTGCTTAAGAAAATGGCTGATATGAGCGTTTCCTATGTGTGTAATTTTGGAATGGCAATAGCCTCCGAGCTAAAATTGCTGACTAACATTAAACATTACAAGACCCTTCAGATTACTCAAATGAGTGTAAACAATAAAAGGTGCTGATTCAGTGTTGCTAATCAGTTTAGCTTCAAATCAGTTTTCTTGTCTTGAGAATGAGGGTGGTGTCCGGGTAATCAATTAAAGAACCAGTGGAGTGTAATCCACTTAAGTGATCAGGGGTAATGAGTAATGGACCCATGACCAGCTGCTCACTTGGGACACCTATTGATGGTTGTTGTAGTGATGGACAATGAAAACTAATAGAAGAACAAACAAAGCTTTCATTGTTTTTGATAAACTTATTGTCTTCTGGCACTGTATTGCCATATGGCACGTTCAGTGTCGAATAATGTGGCTGTGTTATTAACAATGACTAGGTTGTTAATTGTTAGGCAATGGAAGCCATTAAAATACGTTATACAGACAAAGTAACACTGAATAGACCATGTTTGAAATTGTAGCCTATTTTATTTCTGGATTTTGTTGCTGAACCAACCAAGGAAACCATAATGTACTGTACAGCAACATATTTACACAAGTTTGTTCAAAGGAACCAAATCAGTACGGTGATTTAAATCACTAGCTTCAGTTAACTCATTACTTGAATCAAAAGCAACTTTTCTTGTACACTTTAGACTATGACCAGGTTTAAAATGCTGGTTATACAATATGGCTAATCAGTTTTGCTTCAAATCTGTTTTCTCTTGCCTTAGTGATTAATTAAGCACCCCGTCGAGTATCTATCTATAATTAGGACTTCAGACATAATATACTGTATCTCTCTCTCTCTCTCTCTCTCTCTCTCTCACACACACACACACACACACACTTGTCTTACTATCCTAAACCTTTCATAAAAATAATTATTAACACAGCTAGGGAATGTTATGTCTAGGCCTCAATCCAACCGTACCGTTTAACCTCAGTAAGCAAATATGGAACCTTTTGGCTCTTTTGTCTATGTATTTATTTATTTTCGAATAAAAACTTTTTTATTTAAAGAAATCATCCTGGGGACCAGTCTAATATCTCCACAAGGCCAAAACTGTCAGATATTCCAATCTTTGTGGGGACACACACACACACACACACACACACACACACACACACACACACACACACACACATGCATACACATACAGTTCCAATCAAAATTATTCAACCCCCATTACAAATCATGTTTATTTTCAAAATTTAGACTTTCAGCTGTTTGCAAATTCAAATGAAAATGCAACTTATAATGACTTTCAAAATTATTTCAACCCCCAGAATTGAATCCCTCACAACAGCGCAAATATGCAAAACAGGTGTTATCTCAAGCACACCTGATGCAACTAATCAAGGGCTTGAGCTGGAACACATGAAATACCTGAACTGGCTAGGGGTAGAAACTGAATGAAATACCTGGACGTGGCAGAAAAAGGATGTGATCAAAGGCTGCAACCAGATTTCTGAGAAGACAGGCTGTGAAAAACCCTCAAGTGACTGAAAAAGACCTGCATCAAGACTTGGTGGCAAGAGGCACTGAGGTTTCAGTGAGCACAGTAAGGCACGTACTTAACGCAGGTTTCCATGCCAGAACTCCAAGACGTACACCACTACTGATCCAAAAACACAAGAAAGTCGGCTCAAAATCATATAAATAAGCCACAGACATTTTGGGATTCTGTTCTGTGGAGCGATGAAACAAAACTGGAATTTTTCAGAATGATGGGTCAGCGGTATGTCTGGAGGAAGAAGAATGAAGAAAGAACACTCTGTCCACAGTCAAGCATGGTGGAGGCTCCGTGATGCTCTGGGGCTGTTTTGCATCCTCTGGCACTGGAAACCTGCAGCATGTGGAAGGCACAATGAAACTGAAGCTTGGGTGTCATTGGACCTTCCAACAGGACAATGATCCCAAGCATACCTTAAATTCCACCAAGGCTTGGTTGCAGAAGAAGTCCTGGAAGATTCTACAGGGCCATCACAGTCACCTGACTTGAACCCCATAGAAAATCTCTGGTGGGATTTAAAGAAGGTGGTTGCAGCACGCAAACCCAAGAATATTACTGAACTGGAGGCCATTGCTCCTGAGAAGCATACGTTGTATTGAATTTTGACAATAAAAGTGACATATATATATGCTCACATGAAGCGTATGTATAGGCTACTAATTGTGTTGGACAATTCATGGATTCCTTAGTTTGATTTAGTTTGATTCACTTAAACTGATGAAAACATATAAAGTGAGTTGACTCGCTAACTTGCAATGACAAAAAAAATTTTGGTATCTTTGAGCACTTTAAAATCTGACCAACCAATTAAAAATCGTTGTTATTCCATATTGCTAATCGGTTTTGCTTTGAAACAGTTTTCTAATTAGATCAACATAATCTAATTAGGTGTTCATAAGTAATGTCTCTCTCTCTCTCTCTCTCTCTCTCTCTCTCACACACACACACACACACACACACACACACACACAGCTGTTTGTTGACTTGTATGCTCTAATAATGATGGGAAAAAAATCATGAATTCCTCAGGTTGACTCACTTAAACTATTAGAACCTAATCAGTAATATAAGTGAACTCACTAACTTGCAGTGTCAAATTTATTTTTAACATGTTTATTTAAAAAAAAATTAAAAATAAAAAAAACCCCCTGCAAATCTGAGGCACTGTCTAAAGGATATGAGACTCTTCAGCTTATTCAAAGGAGTTCAGTTCGAAGCACTGTGTTGATTCTATTGCTGATCAGTTTTGCTTCAAATTGTCAAATTCTGGAGCCTAATCCGGTTAGGTGTGTAGTAGTAATGAGTGTCATACGCCTAACTATCCACTTGAGACAAATCTGTTAAAATGTTGTCTGTTAGTGGCCTTTTTTTTTTTTTTTTTGTCAGATCGTTTCTATTTGTTTGTTTGTTTGAAAGAATCGAATCAGTAAGATGAGGCGTAATGACTCAGCGATTCAGTGTCAATTCCATCCGTCACATTGGAAGTGTTATATCGTGAACATCCTCCATAGTGTTCGAGTTTAGAGGTTAAACTCGAAAATGTGCTCGTGTAAGAGGTGGAAACGAAAGGAAACGGAACCCAGCGCTGTAGATGTTAGTTCTACAGTGCTCCAGATGTTCGGAATATCTCGCGAGCTCCAAATCGACCAACATCAGCCTGCGCTCGTGCTTTGTGCCGCATGCGCGCGAGGAGATCGCAGCTCGAGCCGCGCAACGTGCAGCTTTGGCGTGGGCTTCCCGACCAGTGCATCATGATGATGATGATGAGCCCTGGTTGGGATTTAACGGCGGTGAGAAGAGACATGTCCCGTGACCTGTTAGAGCAATTCCTGCTTTTATTTCGTACATGCGTTGACGCCGACACGCAGGTCTCGCGCCTCAAAGTTAAAAATTTTGTCTAGTGTGATAGCGCGGCGGTTCACCTTACGGGGCAAAACGGCTTTCTAAAGTCAAACACGTTTCCATAGGGCTTTCAGCGGGTCAGAAAAACGCAGTGGTCGTGCGAGGGAGAAGGAAATGGAGAGTGTTTAGGTCGTGTTCTTACCTTTTCGGAGTGGCACGCGCGGATCAAACAAAGCCGGAATTGTGTTCAATATTCCTGCCCGGTGTCCACATTGTCAGCGCCAGGCTTTTACTGTAGAGGAAGAAAATCCCTGATGTGTGCGTGTGTGTGTGTGTGTGTGTGTGTGAGAGAGAGAGAGAGAGCCTGTGGAACAATAAGGGAGAGAGAGGGAGGGAGGGGGAGAGAGCGAGAGAGATAAAGAAAAAGGAGGGGGAGCGAGCGAGCGCGCGCGAGAAAGAGACAGAATGCACCCTCTCTAAACACAACACACAAATGAAGGGCTCAGTGATAATACACTCTGGATAATGCCTTCATTTACAGCACCAACTCTACATTTCTTCCCCCACTTTGTATTTCATTGTATTTCATTCACCTCACCATTCCCACTGACTCCCATACCTTCAGCTATCCCAGTGGATTTCCTGGACTAACCTAAAACCCTCATCCGCACCACTGCATTAACAAGCGTATCCCATCACCACCTGGAAGAAGGAGCTGTCAGGATGTGTGTGCATCTCATAGCCTGGGTGTGCTTGCAAGTAATTTTGGTGCTGTATGGAAATCCACAAAATAGAAACCAGCTTGGTTTCTTGCATCATTTCAGTAATAAGTGTAAAGGTTATCACAGTGCAATCCCTGCCTAGCTCCCAGTGTTCCTGAGAAAGGCTCCGGATCGATGCGTGACCCTGAGCAGGATGAAGTGGTTAAGGAAAATGAATGAATGAATTATTATATTACAGCTCTTCATTTCTAAAGATGTTGAGATAGCAAGGACACCTCGTTTCGCAGTAGAAGCATCGACTAAATAATGCATTTGTTTACTCTGTGTATGGAATGTCGCCTTGTGCAGTTCAAGGTTGACTTGTGCATAACATTTTTCTAGACTACCTCTTGAAATTTACTGCCATCTAGTGTGAACGAGACCAAGTAAACATGACCCTGGGTCACATTCTGTCAGGTCTTACTGCCTAGCAGCCAAGTCTGAATATGATTTGAATGGGAAGCAGATATTTTTTCAGCCAGGCTGTACACACACACACACACACACACACACACACACACACACACACACACACACACACACACACACACACACACACACACAAATGTAAGCTTCAATCTATCAGAGTTAGAAAATATAATTAGTGAATGATACCTATACCATTACAGGAATCTAGTCAAATAAATGGTCAGTAGTATTGCTTTTGGTTATTCATTTCTTGCTCTGGACAGCATGGGGTATCCAGCATGTACACAACATGTAGTGCTGCAGAGGAGCGTTGGATCTTTGTAGATGTGCTTCCTCCTTGTGGCTGGTTAATGCACACACTTCAAACACACACACACACACACACACACACACACACACACACACACACACACACTTTTCGCCTGGCTCAGTGTTGCATTATAAATATATACATCGCTCTCTCCAGCTTTCCTGAAACACTCCTTTTCCTTGTCTGAAAATTGCATCTGAATTAAGTCATCATACAACAGCTGTCTAGTTTTATTAGCTCGATTTGGCAGCCATGTTTATCTTTAGGCTACACAACGCACATTACAGGACCCAGTGGAACTCGGTGTTCTAATTAATGGCAACAGTCATTGAAAAAAAAAAAAAAACCTAATTGTTATTTCACTGCATGTCCAATAAGACCACACATCATTTATGGAAGATTTTTTTTAGTTAACCATCTACTCTCTGAAATCAAGCCAGTGCCTGGGCCTCCAAATAACCCCACAGGCTCATTTTCATCGTTTACAAACAACCCAAAATACACAGTCTCTTGAAATGTTCATTGAGTGTTTGTGAGTGTCTATGGTAACATGTAGAATACGGTAAAGGAACAGAAGTTAGTTAGCCTCTTTTTGGTGCCAGTCAATACAATTAGAACTTTTATAACTTCATCAATAACTAGTGGAAGAAGCACAATTCACAAAAATGGTCCTAAATAATATATAATGTCTGATCTTTTGATTGTCCAATGTTTTTCCAAAATGAATATATATATATATATATATATATATATATATATATATATATATATATATATATATAAACACAGGATATTGTTGTCTTTGGGAAAATCAAACAAACATTCAAAGGGATGTTTGAATGTTTGAATGGCTTTCATCCAAATCTATGCTATGAAATTCTTGCTTGGTTCCCCGTGTATTATATTATACAGTTATAACACATACATGAATTATATTTTACTTAAGGAATGAAACATGAGGTGCTGTTATAGGAAAATAATCCATGATAGAGTGGTGTAATGCGACCACATAACAGAATGTTACAGTGTTTTATTTATCTAATACTACAGCAATTTTCATCTTTAAGAAAACAAATATAAAAAAACAACAACAAATAAACAATTCTCATCTGTCCTGATGACTTACTGATTGTTACAAAGCCCTGACATGTCCATGAATATTAAATAAATATCTCTATACAGAAGACTATTACATTTGTGAAATATCATTATTTAATCTGTTTATTATTCGCCTAAGATTATATGTCTGCCATATACTGTAAATCCCAGTGAATTAGCTGTTACTGTAGAAACGAGAACATATTACAATGGGTGCATTAAAATAAACCTATATGAAGTACAGCCAGCATTATGATCATGGATGTGTTATAGAAAATTCATCAAAACCTTCTGATCAATCAGATTTTAAAAATTACTCAGTATTGTGGGTATAAACAGCCATAACAGATATTATACAGTTAAGTGTAATAGTTTGCATCATGGTGGAAATATACTACAATTTATCTTAATATAAATCAATATATCTTAAATATTATTATATCTTAAATATATAGAACAAGGCAAAACTAACAGAAAAATAGTTGTTAAGAAAAAGATTTGCCCTGACCCTATCGGTCTTCAGACTTGATCCGAAGAAAGCAGTGTATAATATCTGACGCAAACCAGAAATGTAAAGACGAATGGCGGAATGTCATGACCTACGCAATTAGACACTCACTAAATGTCTTGCTGCTATTAATTCATTGCTTCCAGCTATACATTCAACAATCAGTCATAACTTTAAAATCACTGACCCAGTCGTTTAGCCATCATAATTTGACCCATGTCAAAGTCACTCAGAACCTTACGCTTGCCCATTTTTCCACGTCCAACACATCAACTTTGAGAGCTTACTGTTCGCTTGCTGCCTAATATATCCCACCCCTTGATAGATGCCACTGTAATGAGATAATCACTGTTATTCACTTCACCTGTCAGTGGTTTTAATATTATGGCTGATTGATGTATATGCAACTTGTTAGACTTTGTAAGTTAAAAAAAGTTACTCGAGTTTGACAAGCTAAAATATGACTGTATTTCGGTAGCATTCTTGCAGTGGTGCGTCGTCTATACTGTTTATCGCTCACCATATAGGTCCTACGTGTGGTATGTGAGTTGTTATATGTGCACTGCTTTCAGTGCTTCAACTTTCTTTTTCCAAGCCATTACAGTTGGTGTAGTTCACCTGAATGTCCGCTGACATTGAAGTGTTTGTCATGTGTGAGAATCTATAATTGGCTTTCATGGATTTTTGCAGATGATTTACTGTACCTGGCCGAGTGACTCGTGGCACCTGTGTTTCATCGATCAATGTCAGGCTCCGAGCATGCAATCTCCCTGCTACAATTAGACATCCAGACCTCTGTTCGGGCATGTCAACAAGCCTCACACAAAGGCTTTGTCTTTTTTTGTTTTTGTTTTGAAGCAGTTTCTTCCCAATTTAATCCTGCAAGTTCTTAGTGTAGTCCTATCACTTCACTGCAAAGGCAGTACTCATGAGATGTCTAGTGATGGGTGTAAAGCCTGTCACTTATCTTCTCCGATTGCTGAGCACCTCTGAGCACTTTGAGGACAAAAGTTTGTGACTGACTCTGTTGTACAAGCATGTTGACGCCGCACCCATTTTTCCCAATGATGGCATGGGGAATGAGGATGCCTGTGGCCAATAGTGCTGGAATACCAACTCTAGAGACTTATGCTACTGACTGATGCCCTTTGAAAGCCTGATGTCCAGTGTCACGTTTTAAGAGTCCACGATTGTCCTAAGTGTTCCTCTTTGCTGGGTGTAAAGGAGACCAGTTGCTCCAACACCATTTAAGAGTCGGGTATGTTGACAGACAGGCAGACAGGTGTCCCAAGCATGGCCATGTTCCTGCGGGGAAGGATTAGTAGACAAAGAGTGTACAGGTGGGAACCATTTGTGTTGCCCTTCAGATTAACACCATGAACACGCATGAGTCCAAATCAGAATGACGTGCTGAAAAAAGTGTGAGGAGGAGAGAGGGAAAATTCCAAACAGGTGCAGACGTGCTGCACAGTATACAATGAATATGTCCCCATTATAGCTGTCATGACAACAGACGCTTTGTCATTATAAAACTAATTCTGTATAGTTTTTGTGTGACCTCAAGGATTTCCTTCATCGTTTTCTCTGGAGGGAAACCCCTTCACCTCAAAGGGCTATTCAAATAGTCTGTTATCTTAAGTTATAGATTACTATCTAGCTAGCAAGCTATCTAATCAACCTATGAGTTAAACAGTAGCTAGATATAGTATTAAGACAAGTAGTTACCTATGCTATCTAATCAACTCACAGGCTAGCTGTTAGTTTGTTCTGACTGATTTGTTTTTCTTTTTTTCCCTGTATCACATTGTGACATTCTTTGTAGTTATGAAGAAATGAAAACGTTACAAAGAGAATTAAAATGCAGGACAGCTCAACAGAACTGAAGCTAATTCATTTCACTATTTACTGAAGATTACTGAAAGGGGTCATTTGGAAGCTAAAAGGCTACAAGCTAACAGTGTGTTTGTTTATTTGTTTGTTTTTTGGTCAAAACGTGTTCAGTTCCATTTACTCATTACCAACCATTTTATAATTTATTTTCTTCAAAATAGAAATTGGAGTATTTCCTTCGTCTTTATACTAAAGTTTACTGAAATTCGTATCCACGTGACATAGACCTTTCCTTCACATCCACTTCATTCACCAACTTATCCCAGATAGAAGATCAGTGATTGCCCAATGTCAGCCTACGCTTATCACTATCAGTCCACAGTGGTATGCTGACGAACTCATCCATTTCTGGCTGCCAGAACACATCCCCAACCTAATCTTGATAAGACCATATTTCAAATTTCTTATAACAACTTATAATTGAGCCACTTTCAGGCCACAATTGAAATGCAACACAAGAACTAGATATGGCTGGTTGCACATAGTCTATTTTGGCCCATGATTCCAAATACCACGAAAACTCCAATGTGACTGCATACAATTTTGACCCACAGTACATTTGTCGTTGACATAAACGATCCTCAAACTCAACTATATTTGGCCTGGTCCATTTGCTATCTGTGGTCACTCTCATATGAGTAGACCATTCAGTCTTTGCACAGGAGGCTCATGGAATCATTTCTGCCAACAGCCCAGATGTAGGTACTCAGATAAAACTGCTAAAAAAAGATGGATATATGTACCAAGTTCCACTTTTACTAACTAGATAACAGCAAGAAAATACAGTGGGGTCGAAAAGCCTGAGATCACTTATGAACACGCTTCTATTTTGCGTTCGTTTCTAATTTAATGGCACGGACTCCACAAGTTTGTGATCCATTTTAGATCAAATGCTGCAGTAGAAATGATTAGGCTTGAGGAAAAGCTGACCTTTGGTACAAAGCAGTTAACAGGGTGAATGCCGTTATTGCAACAAAAGGGATATGCAAGCAAATATGAAGTGTTATTTACTTTAATTTACTTAAATTCTTATCTGTTCCTATACTTTTGCTCACCTACAAACTGGGTGGTCTGATACAAAATGTTCTTATGTCGTTTAACACATCTCTCTCTCTCTCGCTGAAATTCTTAACTCTCTTCTCATATTCATCAAACTCAAATGTCTTCAGTCTACAGCAAAAACAAATGAATTGGCTTTGCTGTTCCAATAGTTTTGTAGGGGACTGTATATGTGGTTTAACAAAAACACCATAGAAAAGAATTTTATATATAAATATATATATATATATATATAAAAACATTCACACTGACGAACTAATGCTTGGTCTTTACTGTCCAGTTTAACATGGGATAATGCTAGGACCCTTTGGCCCACGTGCTGGCCCACATTTACACTTTAAACTAGCCCACATACCACTATGGAATGACCATGATTATCTATATCCGCATGTCAGAACACAGCCATGACTCAAGATTAGCCATGACATAGACCATATCTCAGGCATGAACTTAGTTAGGCCAGTTTTGGACAACAGTGTGTTACTTATGTCCATCAATTATTGTTGTTTGCTATACTGTTATAATATCTTTTGGCCATTTTGATCTTTGACTGGGTCTAAAAGTGGGTCCACCCCATTACTCTCCCACTGAAACATGTAATCATGTATAATATCATTAACAGTTGGTTAACATCATTTTTGTGCCTGCAAGTTGAATACAATTATAAGGAAATTGTTTTGCAACAAGGCTAATATGCAGTATGCAGTTTACCAAATGCCCAATAGATGGCAATAAGTGCGTCATAATAAATGCACTGCACCTGCTTAGCATTCAGCATCAGTGAGCTCTACCGTAGTGGAGTATTAAATCTTTCTCCTTCTGCAAATAACAACCCCAGAACTGGGTTACGGACACACGTAGATTAGTATCCCAAAAGGTTTGGTCGTCTTTTTGTGTACCAGAAAGAGAGAAGAAGAAGTTAGCACTGTTGGTGACCTATCCTGTCATTCAACCTCATCCCAGCTGTGTAGCGCTGTAAGGGGTCTCATATATCAACCATGTATTCCTACACATAGAATGTGATTTATCAAGATATTCTTGTGCACGAGGATGTACGTATATTTCGAACTACTCCTGACCATGTGTATAAAAAGCTCCAGTACTAGGAAAGTGTCATCCCGTTGATTGTTGATCATGTTAGCAAAACTGACAACTAATTTCTCACTAGGGTGCAAATACAGACAAGGTGACAGATAAAATATGAAGTCAAATCATAATAAACAGCACCTCTAAAGATTTTTTGAAATGACACCTTGCTTGAAAATTTGGCATGCGCAACCTTTCACAAGGAATATACTGTATGTTAAGGAGTGCTGGAACCTCTTTGCTGAGATTGATGAATGCTCATCAGTCGATTTTGTTTGCCCAGGGCAATTTTAGTTGATCTCTGCCAGCAGCTTGCCCCACTTTTGGAGAGGCCAACAAAAATGCAACAATAGCGTCCTTGTGTGTGCCAGAGTCCTGTAGGTGTTTAGCTATGGCACATGTCAGTGAGAAATTAGAGAGAGAACTGGCATTTCCCAACCAACTATTAGCTGAATAATGACACATCTTACATGCATTCATAATCATTACATTTCCAAATAAAGCAGTGGAAAAAGCAACAAAATTGAGGGATTTTCATGCAGTCACAAGATTTCCAAATGTAACTGGGGCAATAGCTTGCACACTTGTTCTATACACGGTTTGATAAATGAGACCCCTGGATCAAAAGGTTACAGCGCGCTGTCCATTCAGTTCCATAAATCACTGGGGGATTCTGCAAGATGCACAGCTGATGATCTCAGAAAGCGCTCTACCATCCTTCTGTAGAAGGTGGTGAGGATGGGAGGGGGAGGTTGGCTCTCTTCAGCCTCCATAGGAAGTGGAGGTGTTGCTAGACCTTCTTGGCTAGGCAGGTGGTGTTGAGAGTCCAGGTGGTGTCGAGGTCCTCCGTCATGTGCACACAAAGAAACTTGGAGCTTTTGACTCTCTCCATAGTTGTTCTGTTGCTCTGTCCAGTGGTGAGTGGTCTACTTTGTTCCTCCTGAATCCACAATCATCTCATCAAATTTAAGAGATGGTTCACCTCCTCTCTGTATGCTGACTCATGATTGTTGCTGATGAAGCCTACAGCTGTAGTGTCATCAGCAAATTTGATGATGTGATTTGAATTGTACTTTGCAGCACAGTCATGAAGTGTCAGCATCACAGTCAGTATTATTGCAAATCAGCAAAGATTTTTATTTATTTATTAACACAACCTGAAAAGTCAGGTTTCTGCAAACTAGCAGCAGAATATCACACTTGCCTTAGGCTAACGGCTACTATCTAGTGAATTTTAAGAGTAATGATGTATTAGGCAGTTAGGTGTCAACAATATACAGTAATCCCACATACAGTCTACCGGCTCATTTTGAGCCATTTTACATTTACCTTTGTTCAACAGTGTTTTATATACTTTAGAAAGAGGTGTTTGCCAGATGTCAGCAAAATTTCCAGCTCACCTACAGTGGTCTGAGATTACTAGTGAAAAGGCTTCAATTTTGCATTCTTTTCTATTTTAATACAACAATTTTCATTACAAATAATGTGAAAATTAGAATCATGAATTTCAGCATGTCTTAATATTTGGTATTTCCCCTTTTTGCTTTAATAACAGTGCACACTCGAGCTGGCATGGACTCCACAAGTTTGTGCAAAACCTTACAATCCATTTTAGGTCATATCCATCCAAGTTTTGTTTGAACACATGCTTCAGTAGAAGAATCTGGTTGTCCTGTCCATTTCTCCTCCTCCACTGAAAATGTTCATACAGTGAGCATTGAATAGCATGATTCCTGCCCCAATGGGACTTTATTATCACTTGTCACAGTTCATGTTTTTGAATAGTAGGTGCAATAATAACTCTGATTGGTGACATCGTACTCTATAACATCCTGTAAAGATACTTCAGCATTTCATAACAAAATATTGCTACCCAGAAATCAGTTAGTGTTCCACATCACTCTTTACCCAATGCTCTATACACCCATTTCTCCACCTAAAAGCAGCATAATTAACCTCCTGGCATATGTTAGCCTCTACAAATGGTATCTGCTAAAAAGAATAAATAATAATAATAAAAAAACAGTGACACTGCACTTACAGTATCTACAAGCATGTGCTCCTCATTACTCATGTGCTGATTAGCCTTTGTGTAAGCAAATATGCTAAGTGAAGTGGCCATTATAGTGAGCCTACTGTGATCATTCTGAGTGGGTTTGGTAAAGTTTCATTATCTACAGTGACTGAATACGACAATATGATAAATCAGAGTATAGAAATAATGACACTATAGATCTGTCTCTGATTTAGCATTACATTTACGTTTATTCATTTGGAAAGTGTTTTTTCCCCCCTTATACGATGCACAAATGAGGCAGAACACAATCCAGAGGTGTTAAAGAGATACAGTGATATGAATGTTGTAATGTAATGTAATATAATCGTTTTGACCCAGTGATCAGAAACACTAGCAAGCCACAAATAAGCAAAGACACACACACACACACACACACACACACACACACACACACACACACACACACACACACACACACACACACACACTCACATATTTAGAGACAGTCACATTTTAATACTTCACTCATCATTACAATATACTGTATAATGATGGTCAAAATATACAGTCACATAATTAAAAGAATACTAAATACTACTTAATAGGGTGAGCTGCCTGATGGGTGGGAATTGGTCATGAATAAATAAGGGAGATATTCTAATAAATAATAAAATATAGATAATAATAGACAATAAAAAACAAACAAACAAACAAACAGACAAAAATAAAAGAGTACTAACTACTGCTTGTGATGTAGGGAACAAGATAAGGCTGCATGGTTATTATATGTAAGGAATAAAACACAATGGGGTGTGGTGTTATATCAAAATAATAAACAATGCTCTGGTTTGATGTAACCCGTCATGAAGTAGAGTTATTATTACCACCCTAAAGATCATTTTCCTATAACAGTACATTCCAAAGTATTTTAATGCACATCTATTTGACAAAAAAAGTATTTAAAAAAATACATAATAATGAACAACTCTTTCATTTTACCAAGAAACCGAAATGGACAAAGTCCTTCATTCATATAGACTCTATCATGGTGGAAAAACATACTAACTGTTACAACGTGCTAACACATTAGACTCCTTCCACACTACTTATCCTACACCTGGTCCTACAAGGAAGCCTGGAGGTTATCGCAGGGAACGCTGGGTACAAGTTGAGAGACACCCTGGACAAGATGCCAGTCCATCGCAGGGCACAACTTCATACACTATCACAATTTGGAAATGCCAATCAGCCTACAATGCATGGCTTCAAATTGGGGGAGGAAACCCCCAACCCCAGAGGCCCAAGACAAACATGCTGACCTCTAAGCTAAACAGATAGCTTACAAAAAGCTTCACTATATGTCTGTTTCTATGTTAAATAGTAACACGTTTAAAAAATGTTTACTATTAGCATTAGTTTATGTGGCACATCTCTGCGAATTAGCTGTTACTATAGAAACCTGGGATTTGAATTATACCTGGCATTACTCAGGTCTGATTTAAAAGGTCGTCACTTCTATTTGGCAAAATATTGGAATATTATCCCTCATCCAGTGTGCCGTTTTTGAGTTACTGACTCATTTTGAATGGTTCTCTGGTTTGGGTAGATTAAAACGACGGTTTGTAGTTCATAATCTGAAACCTGATCATACCACAACAGATAGATATAAAGACACTTAATTTAGTTGCTTTTCGGAAAAAACCTTGTGCGTTAATTTGGACAGCAAGCTTCAATCAACAACACACTTTTCTCTAGTGTGCTGTTGCTCAAAACAGCTATCTCAGCCACATTTTAATTAGAAAGTGATTAAACGAAGGATATAAAGCCGAGGCCACGCCACAGCAGGCTGATTGCCTTTATCAGTCAAGAGAGAGCTACAACCAGTACTACCTCACTCACCGAGCCTCAGGCAAATAGACTTGCACTCCATTATACGGGGGTTGTGTGCATGCAGTGACTAAGCCATGGCTGGGAAGAAATTCTACCTTTAAATGGTGAAATGGACCGACAGAATATTCTGCCAGGCAGATCGACAAGAAAGAGTGGATCAGGACTCACTAGAGCAAATTTTTCTCATGTAAAAGGAGATAAGAGAGCTAGCACAAACAGGTTCAGAGATGACGGATAAGAGGAAGAAGACACGAAAAACATGAAAGTAAAAGTTAGGCTTGGCAAACTTGACCTTTAGCCCCCATGGTGTTGGCCTAGGTTTTGTGGCATTATTTTTAAAAAATCACATCCTTAAATGTTTAGTGATTTTTAAAAACTTTTTCTTTAAAAATAAAACAGAAAAGAAAAACACTTCATATGAAAACCCACATTCATAAATCATTGTAACAGCACTTATAGTTGGTAATAATTGATTGTATGCATTAAGCTTTAATAATATTCCTTATATATAATACAAATTTCTTTAGAAGTAATTGTCATTTTTGGATGTTTTAGAACAAAACACTTTTTTTTTTTTGTAATGTTCCACTTCTAATTTGGCATTAATGTTTTCTTCACTTTGGTAATATGTCTGAGTGTGTTTTTGTAATTAAGCTGGAACTAACATTACATTACAAAATTGGCATTAATAGTGTCTTGCAGCTTATAATGAGGAATAATTTAACACATCATTCATGTTAAATAAAGTACTCAGAGTTAGTGGTTGGCACATTTGCCTTGCACCTCCAGGGTTGGGGGGTCGAATCCCGCCTCCGTCCTATATGAGCGGAATTTGCATGTTCTCCTTGTGCTTCGGGGGTTTCCTCCAGGTATTCCAGTTTCCTCCCCAGTCCAGATACGTGGGTTGTAGGCTGATTGGCGTTTCCAAATGGTTCGTAGTGTGTAAATGGGTGTGTGAATGTGTGAGAAAGGTGGGTATCCCCCACCTGGTGTCTTTGAGGTCCCTGGGATTGGCTCCACGCTCCCCAGAGTTCTATATCGTATGTTCACCTGCTTGCAACTCAATACATTCTACACATGTTTATTTTCTGATTAAGAACAAATTAGCTAATACTAGCATTGTGTTTTGGCTGTGCGTATGACAATTCACATGCCGCCATTTCCCCCAGTTGGAGTTATCAAATCTAGCTGAAGTTACAAAGCAATTATGCACTCTTCCTTTGATATACAGCGCAGAGAAATTAGACATCTATGTGATTACGACTGTTGGTGCCCCAGCACGTCAGTGGTTTTCGTCTTTCCATCCTTCAAGACATGCTCTTTCTAATCATTTGACACACATTATAAACACATATAAGGTAAGCCCAGATTCATCAGAAACCCTGAAAATAAAGCAAGCACTGCTTACTGTGAAAATATAAAATGAGATAAATTTGTGCCTGCAGTTATGGACAACAGAGGGCACTCTGAGCCTAAACATTAGCATCCTGTGGCTTGGAATACAGTACATCTCCTCATGCAGGATTTATAGTCAGAAATGAGATGCTTCCCCCCCCCATTATGGTGAATTAAGGGTGTTAAAGCAAAGCCAACCCTTAAGGCTAAACCCCAAACCAGCAAGTTTCTTTGGCTGCAGATGAATAAGCATAAAAATGCCTGTCAAAGTAAACTTTAACTAGCTTGCGTAAATGCATTCTTTTTTTTGGAAGTTGCCCAAAACAGTGTGTAATTATGCATGTAAGTATTTAAACACGATGTTATACTATATGCAAATACAGCCAAAAAATAAACCTGTTTTAATCCAAAGACCTTATTAGAGTTTCCCATTACATTTGATCATGGCTCCAAATGTTATTATGGCTAAGAACGATGGAGGATGAAACACAGAATAAATAAATGTGTGAGCATGGCAATTAAATAAATATGAAAGAATAAATAAATATGAATAGAATAGCTGCTGCATTGCATTTCTTTGAAGTTAGTTAAGCATTTCCTGGCTTTGCTGTACAAGGTGCACTTTGATGTGAATATGTGATCTGCAATGGATTAGATGAGAGATCAAGTTTTTTTTTTTTTTTTTTTTTTAGTTTTTTTTTAGTTTTTTTTGCACTAAGGAGAGATCAGACACTCAGACTGTCATGATCAAAGTTTGTTTCTCTATCCTGCCCAGGCCCCCATGGACCGAACTTTGCCCCATGACATGAGCTCCCACATAGCAACTTTAATTTCTCATTCATAAAAGAACACCTCTCGATTTAAGTACCTTGATATTCTTTTTGTTATACGAATAAACAATTGTTAGGTTTAAATATTTTATGTCAATTAATATTTTAAGTCTACCCCATGAACATTGCTCTACATTGTTGAGCAGTTCCTTTGTATTTCTGACACATGAGTATCAGCACATGCTGTGCAGCATAAAGCCTAAGTGTTGAAATCTGGTGAAATAATCAAAAGGAGTAAAAGGGTCATTTTAGTGCCTATCCATTTTTCTTTCCATCAGATCCCACCCACCATCCAGATCCCCCCTTACAGCTGAGGTCGTAAGTTTACATTCATTTATTCTCAAGAAAGCAACATGACACATTATGAGCCAGGGGGGTGTAAAGCTTTGTCTTCTTGGAAACATGTAAATATCTTATGTTGCTTCTGAAGGGCAAGTACTAAATGAAATAAGATCTATAAACAAAATAATAGCAATTTACACCAATCATCCTGTTCAAAAGTTTACACCCCCTGGCTCTTAATGTATCGTGTTGCCTTCTTGAGCATCAGTGAATGTTTGCACCTTTTGTAATAGTTGCGTTTGAATCCCTTAATTATCCTCAGTGTGAAAAGATTCATTTCAAAATCATATAGCCGCTGTTGGAAAAGGGGTCAAATATGCAGAAGATGCTGGAAAAGCAAAGAATGTGCAGCACCTGGAGGATTTTTCTGAAGAACAGTGGGCAGTTTAACTGCTCAGGACAAACAAGGGACTCATGAACAACTCTCACAAAACATAAACACAATCATTGATCATCCAGGTAACAACACACATTATTAAGAACCAAATGTATGTAATCTTTTGAACTGGTTCATTTGTGTAAATTCAGTTATTATTGTGTCTTGTGGACTAGATAGAAACATCTGTTATGTGAAATAGTTTATTCAGGCAGTACTAAATAAAAAAAAAAAACTAAATGCAATTTTTCTTATTAAAAAAAAAGGAACATTTTGCAGATTCTGTAAACTTATGATCTCAACCGTATCATACGATAGATACCAACTGGGGAAGGTGAAGACTAACATGTGCGTCCTCCACATATTTTTTCTAACTGCTGCTCATCTTACATCACAGGGCAGAGTAACACACTCTGAGGAAAGTGCTATCAGCCCATGAGCTCACAGACTCTCACAATTGGCTAGTGTTGCTGTGATTGACAGGGGAGAGAAAGTATGCCTTCCCTCCCACCCAGATCGCACATCCAAATTTGCTCCCTTGGTTCCCAGCCACGGATGTGGCTTCACATATCCCATTTCTATCTCTCGTACTGTATGTATTCCCATCTGTGAACCTCATGAGGGTGCACTAACATATGAAGGCCTTCAGGGTTGTCTCTATTGATCATTACTGAGATGAGGAAAAGATGGAATTGAGAGTTTAAAATAAGTGTTACTGTTGTATCAGCAGAAACAGCTAAAGCGATAGCCTGGGGATTACATGGTCCACAACATTACAACTAAATGGTAAACAAGAACACTCCAAGCAGCAGATACAAACAGCCAGACTGCATGATGCTTTTGGGTTATTTTTGTTTTTGGCTTGTCTTAAATGAAATTTCTTCAACATTTCTTTCTTTCTATAGATCTGCTTTCTCTGCAACAACAACACACACGATTCAGGGAATGAAAGAAAATATCAAACTGAGTTACATTCAAGTAGTGCTTAATTTAAGGGTAAGAGGGTGGTGATCCGGCAGATCGGGATGCACGCGAAAGGTCACGATCCTCGAACTTACAGACGTGTAAAAGTGCTTCCAGTATCTCACGTAGCCAATGATATTCAATGCCGAGCAGAGCATAGAGATTTTTCCATAGTGTTCTCCCTTTTCCACGTGTGGACATGTATTTTTCTTTCACGGTTGTAGTTTACTCCGCGTGCGAGCTTTTTGTGCGCCCAAAATATGTTCTTGTGAGTACGGAAATTTGACACAAAAATAACGCCATACGTTTCATATAGTAAGCGTACTTACAGTAAACATTAACTGCACAACATAATCAAGGAAAAAATCATCTTACCTAAAACAAAATATTCCACAAAGCTGTCATGTCGGTGTCCTCCTACTCTTCCCTGTGTCCCTTAAGTATCCATGAGTGCACAAATGGCTTGGGATTGAACTTTGTAAGCGGTGGACTCACGATGTTCAAAAACATCAGAGGCGAGATGGTGGGATGAGAAGGGATGCATGCTTTGAGCTACAAATGAGATTTGTAGAGATTGTGGAGAAACCCTGGTCGTGCTCCACTCGAAATCGGTATAGTATTCACAGTAGCCAACACCTGCCTCAGTCCTTCTGGAACTTTTTGTGCATCTGAGTCCATGTACTCCCTGAAAGCCCGAATGTCTGTACGGTGGCTGTTAACTCCACAGTATTTAATTCCAGGCAGTCAATTTCACTTTCAAAGCCATGTGCAGGTTGACAAAGTATAGCCTCCTAAGCGCTTCTAAAAACCTTCCACAATCAGGCTAGCATTATCACAGCTAGTCATGGGAACGGTCACCAAACTGCTTCATCAGTGACCTGCTGCTGCTTGCTCTCTTTTACTCTTGCCTTGTTGGTATTTTGTTTGTGTTTTTAAAAAATTGCTGGTAATGATAACTGGTTTCTTTTTCGCCACAACACACTGTACAACACATGCACTGTACAACTCAGGTGAACTTTGAGCTTGAAATGATTACGTTATGTGAAAGAGGCTATTGATTGGCTGTTAGCAATATTTGAACACTTCTATTATCAAGTTCTGTTGGTCTGTTTTAATTTTGGTGAATTAAAAAAAAAATAATTAAACGATTTGTTTTGATAATATTGGTGTGGGAGACTTTATATCCAGCAGCAGACCTGCTGGATCCAGATATAAATGCACAGTTGTGCTATGTTTTAGATTGATCCGGCTCAAATTAAGCTCTGCGTTCAAATGAAAATATGACTATTTTGTTAAAATCTTATATCTATATGAAAGTTAAAGTGTCCCTACTTGAATAAAACAAATTACAAATGAATAAGAATGTTATTTTATTTTTCACACTGTCTCACACTATTTGCATCACTCATATTTGTCCTTTTCATGCTTAAAGGTTACAAAGTTAATCTTACGGAAGTTGCTTAGCTAGGTTTTTTTAATTTTATATATACCTTTTCCTACATCAACTCCTATGCAGTAAAGGTTCTGACCAAGACTTGAAGTACCTTTTCATGTTTTATCATAATTCCCTCATAGGAATTTCTTTTAATCGTCTTTGCCATCTTTACACATATGCAAAACCTCTGTGTATTCCTCTAGTCATCTTTTTCCTTCAGTGCAACACAGGATAATGCATGACAAAATGCTCATTACCCCAGAAACTCCTCCGCTGGCACTCACTAATGAGAACGAACAAAGACGTCAAATGAAGGCACCTAAGGTGTGCACTCGAACACTTTAAATGCATCAGTGAATACAAAATAGGCCTGCAACAGGGATTGCTCATACTTGGAGCCTTTACTATCCATCCTGCTTGTGCATTTGGGTTAACAAATTATGGGTGCGACGTTGAATCCTAATGACTTTACACTAAACTGAAACACTTCATAGCTTACCTGCCTCACTTGTAAATGGATAAAATGGGGCAAATGTGACATTGCATGAGCTCTTGTTTCTACAGTGAGTCCGATTTTTCCTAATCACCTTGTTAAGACCACATGTACTGTGCTGCGGGAGTAGCCATGGTAGAGGTGGTAGAGATCTTCTCCAAATCCAGCCACCATCACAGTTGCAAGAAAGAGCTCCCTACTGTATACCTGCCACCCTCCACTGCTCATGGAGATGAGCAGAGACAGAAAGAGATGCTGGATCAGCTGTCAGCGGGCTGCATTAATTAAAGTTAAATGTCCCCGATGTGGCACTTTAGGGTAGTAAAAAGCGAAGCAAGTGGATGAGAGCAGTCCCGGCAGTTTTTCTTTTGCAGTGAAGCAGATCAGAGCCAAGAGTTTATTAGCCAGCATTTCAGTTCCAATTCATCATATTGCTGACCTCTTTTAACCTCTCCTTGCTCTCTGAATAGATTCATTTGTAGTGTTAGTTTAGATTTCTGGAACGGTTCTAGATGCAGTCAGTAGTGTTTTGCTGACTTTTCATGAATTTTTATGTGTATAAATGATGTTATAGCAAATTATGGCCTGAATTTGTGAGGGACAAGGAAAAAGTGCAACCACAGAGAATATTGTAGTAATAACATCTCACCTCCTCGGTTTCTCAGCAGAGCTTCAGAAATATATTGACTTGGCGATGTAGTTCAGAGCTCACGTATCTTAAATGCCAATGGATACAAAGATGGCAACAGGAAAGAACATAAGACTCCCCTTCCTGGAGCCTGCTAACATACCAGGGTTTAGGGATCTCATTCTAGTGATTCATGTTTTATTCCAGTTTTCTGGAATAATTTACAAAATCATCAACTATATCATCAAACAAGGTGGCACGGTGATTAAGCCTTTTGAGTACCAGTTTCCCAGTTAGAGCCTGAGCTCGAGTTGTCGTTTGTGAATTTTCACATGTTAAAATGGGTTTCCTCTGCTTTCTCTGGCTTTCTCACACCTCCCAAAAACATGTTGGTATGTGGACTGGCAATTCTGACTTGCCCCTAGCTATGAATGAGTGTGTGAATATGTGTGCATGGTGCCCTACCATGGCCTGGCTTCCAATCCAGGGTGTGGTATTGCCTGGATGTGTCCCTGGGGCAAGCTCCAGATTAACCATGACCCTGACCAGGATAAAGAAATACATATATCATCAAATCAGACAGCCTGATACATGAAGGCTATGTTAGTGTAGAGATTTTGAAAACAAAATGGCATTTAGAACCACGTGGTGCCTTGAGTTTACATTTTTTTGGCAATAGGATACCAATGTCTGTAATTTTACCAAAAGTATCTTCTCAATTATTTACTTTCCATACAGAAATCCATACTTTTCCAGGTCTGGAAACATGGAAATGTTTGGAAAAATTTCTGGAAATGTGTGCCTGAATTCTGTACATTTCCAGAATTTTCAGACCTGAGCAGAAACCTGGACATCACTTGAGTTCTCTAGATATTGTCTTTCCAAATTTGGTAAACCACTTGGCAAAGCTTTAGAGTAATTGACATTGGTTAATAGACTGTAGGCTGTACGTATTAAAAATTAGTAGCAACCAAAAATATAGAGAATGTAGAAATTTATTAAAACTCTGAATTTTTTTCAGAATATATTCCTTGCTCCTTCTTCTTTTTTTCTTTACAGTTAGAATATTCTTGTGCATGTAGTGAAATGTAACAGCACATGTCCCATTTTCCAACAGCTGCTTCAAACCAAGCCAAAGCTATTTGCGCACCTGTTTTCTCTCAAACAATAGCACCCATTAAGAGCCATCTGTCTGGCTTGGTTGGACTGAACTTTCTGTAGAAAGAGGGACTCAACATGGGCACCGAACTGAGTGCGACAGGTATTGACATCTAACCATGTAACCTTCCACACCTGGTTGGAACACTACATAAAGAAAAAAAAAACCTTTTATATAAACTGTACAATACGACAGATTGAACTTGTCAGGTTTATCACTCATACTCTCATTTTCAATTTGCCTGAGAAGCATGGTAATGTGTTCTACTAAACTACAGGCTCCTGAAAACTACTGGCTTTCCTAAACTTTCCTGAGTTCTATTTCAACTGCACTGACAGACAACAATACACTGGCTAAAAGCACGTAATCGTTTTTTTTTTTTTTAATACAAATGTGTAATGATTGAGATATACAAATAATAAAAACGACTATGAAAATTGACAATTGTTATAGCAGCCTTTATTCTGAATCTACTGACTGACAGGCTATTCTGTCTCATTCTATGTTCAATAATAATGTTCCTTATTTTTTTTATTAAAAAGTCAAAGAACATTCATAGATTATTTAAATATGTGCTTATTATGTCCCATATGTGCTTTTTGATCATCCATTCCAGATTTAGTCCCCCTTTGATGTTATAATAACCCCCACCCTTCTGGGAAGGCTTTCCACTAGATTTTGGACTGTGGCTGTTGGGATTTGTGTTCATTCATCCACAAGAGCATTAGTGAGGTCAGGCACTGATGTCGGGTGAGGAGGTCTGGGGTGCAGACAGTATTCCAGTTCGTCACAAAGGTGTTGTGGTATTGAAGTCAGAGCTCTGTGCAGGACACTCAAGTACTTCCACTGCAACCTTGGCAAACCATGTCTTAATGGAAATCGCTTTCTGCACAGGGGTATTGTCATGCTGGAACATGTTTGGGTCCCTTAGTGACAGAGAATGGAAATTGTAATGCTACAGCATACAAAGACATTCTATGCCATTGTGTGCATCCAACATTGTGGCAACAAATTGGAGAAGACTAATATATGTGTGGGATAATCAGGTGTCCACAAACTTTTGGCAATATAGTGTATTGTACTGTATAACATATAGGTAGAGGCAATATTTATCTATTCTCATTTCAGCTAGGAGTTTTGTATACTACCCACTGATAATGGCACCAGTGGAAATTTGCTTTTGCTTAATCTCTATCCAAAGAGAGCGATGCAGAAGCGCTTTAGCCATTTAGTCTGTAAAGCTCTCTCACCTCCTCATCTGTACACTCTGCTCAAACAGATCAGCTTCCAAAGCTGCAATGTTCATGCTAATACTACCATTAACACCATCATGCTCTTAATTTTGTACTGTAGATTCCTACGTAGCCAAGCAGAGTTTCTGCTATAACTTGGTGCAGCTTCGTCATATAGCTAGATTGCATTCTGGGAGTCCAGTGTTTGCCATCTCCACAACTTCTATGTTGGATTTCTCAATAATATGACAAATATGTGTTGAGTGAAAATAAAAGCTCTTGCTATTTGGTTTATTTGGAGATAACAACATAACAAGACCAATTACCACTCATGTTTAAGATGGTTGAATTTATTTTCTGTTCCGCTAACTTCTTACAAGAATAACGAAAATATAACACCGAGAGAACAAATTAGCACCAGACAAATATTTCACTATTAACACATTTTCCATTCACTCCATATAGAAATGTTTAGAAACATGCAAGATGATCAGAAGCAGGTACAGCTCAAGTGCCCTGCTGTTGGCATTTTTTATTTTAGTTTATCACACATAGATAGCAATTGATTCTGACAGCCTCAGGGTCAAGTTGATTTGTACATGTATTAATGTACACTGTCTGGTGGCTGTCACAAAAAAGCAGATATGCTGGCTGCAAATGCAAGTGGAATACTTATGCAGATGCTGACACTTGATGTCTTGCAGCTTGGTTAATAATTTTTAAAAAAAAAAAAGAAGAAAAAAAAAGAAGAAGTCCTAGATCTTCTGCCAGTGTATCCAAATGTTTCATCTTTGAGAGCTAGCATCCTGCTGATTACACACCTGTGTTTGAAGCTTCGCCGGAGGTGATGGTGGTGTGGATGCCGAAAAATGAGAATGCTGTCGGAGTTTAACCTACAACCTGGTTTTGATGTTTTTCCAGGCACCAAAAGTGAAATTGCTGTGGGAAGTGAAAAAAGAGAACGCAGTCTTTCATCTTTCTGTCCTGAAAGATGAAGATGATGATGATGACTGGCAGCTGGCCAAGTAAACAGCTCAAATCTACTAGGCTTGCTGATAGAATAGGGGTCAGACTCGGTAGCACCAGCAGGCACGTTTCGCATGTTTTTTTGGTTGATGCACACTTCATTTCTGTCCTTTGACTAGTAGAGGTGGGACCCATGGGCCAGCTATGTGGATGAACAATTTTTTTCTCTCTCTTTATTTATTTTCCCCCTCCCCCAGCTTATTTATTCACAGATTGGGCTAGACAGAATTGCTCAGGCATTAGCTGCCACATTTCACAGGCTGATGGCTTTTGCGTGGGCAGTGTCAATGCCATGAAGGGTTGGGGCTGTGCTTTTACCACTGACAAAGGCTCGATTGAAAGACTTTTACTTTAAAATTGAATATTGTTTACAAAAAGGCTAGTTATTTAGATTTTTAAATTGTTTAATAACAGAAGTAGAACTGACAGGCCAAATGACCCAATCTAAAATATTCTAGAAAATTCTTCATGACCACAAATACATGACCACAGATGTATTATTTTGGCACGCTGGTGTTGGAGAATATTGAATTTTGGTGGATATTTATGTTATTACATTAACAAATGCAGCAAACAATGCTAAAGAAGGAAATCATTTAATGTAAATGTTACCATAATGATTTGTTTTACATATATATATATATATATATATATATATATATATATATATATATATATATAAACCTCAGGGTTTATAACATCAGGGTTATAGGTGCCTGAACCTCATTAATGCGTGTGGGGAGCGATGGCTAGTCCATCTGGTCTGATCCCACAGAAGAAATTCCTGCAAAACTTAATGCTGGTTATGATAGAAAGGTGTCAGAACACACAGTGCATCGCAGCTTGCTGCTTAAGAGGCTGGGTAGCCAGAGACCGGTCAGCGTGCTCATGCTGACCCCTGCCACACTGCAAAAATTGTTCAGGAATGGTTTGAGTAACATGTTCACATGTATCATGGCAGTAGCTCAATTTGTGTTAAATGTACTGTACACAGTGTTGGGGAGTAGCTAACTACAAGTGTCATATCACAGCAAACCACTGACTACATTTCCCATCCTGCACTGCGGCCTACAATCATAGCCGCCATGGACTGCAATTCCCAGAACACTCATTCATTCTAATCACGCACACCTGCATCCAATCTCACACACAATCACACCACAGTTTAAAAGGACTTTCTAGGCCTTCACTATTTGCGAAGTATTGAGTGTTATCACCATACCAAGCGTTTATCCTCTGTTCCTCAGTTTGTTTCATGGTCCTTCTTGATCTTGTTCTTGTTTCTTGTCTTGATTCTTGCCTTGCCTCGTTTATGGCTATTTGCTGATTGCCTGACCCATTGCCTGTTTTTTCGACCACGCTATTGTCTCATGATTTAGATTTGTCTGTCTGCCTCTCTTTATTAAAAGCTCTTTTCTGCACTTGCATCCATCCTAACCTCTATTACGTGGATTACGTGACAACAAGTACATGTAGCTACAATTATGCTATCCTGCCTTTTTGACTTTTCACATGACATATAAATTCAACATTATTTTTGAATTCATCAAATTGACATGTTCAAATTATTGTATCCATCAGGAACCTTATTTCAATATTTCTGATTATGCTTGCACAGAGAAGTCTGGAGAATAACCTGATACTGGGAATGGATTCTTCTAGTAGTGAAAACAATACCGTTGAACAACCATGACCATGTTTATTGACTCAATTAAAAATAACAGTGAAAGTATCATACAGCAGTGGATACACACTTTATTTTTTTTGTAACCTATGCAAATGGAAAACAAGAATATTGTTAATATCCGAGACTTTCAGCAGCAATTTAAGGACACGCATAAAGGGTGGTAGCTCACTGTCTGTTTGTGTTATTGGTCTTAATTATCTAGCTGGTTATATTAAGAGGGGGATTTCGAGCTGAAAATTAGTGTATATTTTCAATAAATTCAATCCACAAAGTGTTCATAATGTGTTTTCAATACAGTACAGGGTGAATAGAATTTTCAAATGACTCTTTTTGTTAGTTTTTTTTTTTTTTTTTGCATTTTCCATACTGTCCCAACTTTTTCGGAATTGGGGTTGTAAATCAGTTTGATTGTTTGTGTTTTTTTAAAAGCGTGGAAACAAATGTAAAGCGTTTTTACTCACAAACCTTTGGTAACTTAGGGCCATGGTGTATTTCAAGCCTATGTGTAACAACTGCGTGTGAATTGTACCAACCCATCGTCAAGTGATTTGCTAGAAAAGTGTTTATTTCTGCCCTGTGGGGAGCCCAATCACAACAAATCCTGTTGTTGTTAACAGGTTTTTCAATATGGTACAAAAGTCTACTGAATGGCTTTTGCCCATTGTACATAGTTTTTTTTTTTTTTAGTGCAACTTTATTTTGCATCCTTTCACCAGAGACATTGTGTGTCCTGGCTTCATTGTCAAGTGCAAAAGTACTGCAGGTCTCAGTGCAAAACAACATTTCAACAGAAAACTTTAGATGTACTTAGGGTTAGGGATTTTTTTCTTTTCTCCAGAGCCAATCCAGTCCCTATAGGGGATGAGTTACATAAGATCTGCGTCAACACTGACATTTTTTTTCTGCGATTTTTTGCACCCCAAACATTGTAATCTTTAGCACAATTTTAACATAACATATTTTAATTAAGATCTGTACATAGTCATTATTATCTGCGACGACCACCGAGTCCCCATGCACTGCCCGTCGCTTAGTGGGAACGTTTGGTGTTGGGAAAGCTAAGGCATGGCAGGGGAAATGAAAACATGACACCACTAAAGAACACCGGTTGTCCCTCTGTCGTCTCTCCTTTTATTCCTTTGTCTGCATGCCGTACCTCTTCAAAGGCCTTGACAGGATTAAGAAGGGGATTATTGACTAAAATTGTACATGAAGCTTGTAAATTCTATGAAAGGCAACTTTATTATATGAAGCAGTGGACTTTCCCAGTGTGCATTAAAAGAAATAGGTGTTTCTGTTTTCTTCTTTTCTCCAGTATTACATGCTATAAATAAGTAATATTAGGAAAACATACATAATGTATCGAGACCATGGTTAGTCCTTTAAACTCCCAGGAGCCATCTTATCACTGCATACATACTGTATATTTCCTATTAGTTTCACAGTAGTTATTGAATTATTCTTGGTCATAGCAGAAGTATGTGCCTTAAAATGAATGACTGAATAATTAAAGAGATTTAGGGGTTATTAATATAATATCTTCTTAATTAAAATCGTCTTAATTACTGCAGTTCTCAAAGCAGTGCTGGTTTGTAGCATGTCTTGTTTGATCTTTCTTTGAATGGTTGCACAGCATCTTGTCTTTGGCCTTCAGGATAAACACAAACTGTTCCGTCTAAGAGTCAATTTTTATTTTATTTTAAACCTAATGTTTTTGCTACAGTAAGTCTCAGCTGAAGACATAAGCAGATCTTGACAGTCTATAATGTTTACTTTTAGTGAAAATAGTTTATGGAAAACAGTGGGGCACCGTGGCTTAGTGGTTAGCACTCCGCGGTTGGGGATTCGAATCCCACCTCCACCTTGTGTACACAGAGTTTGCAGGTTCTCCCCCTGCTTCCGGATTTCCTCCGGGTACTCCAGTTTCCTCCCCTAGTCCAAACACACACATTGTAGGTGGATTGGCATTTCCAGATTGTCTGTAGAGTGTGAATATGGTATGTAAATGTGTGTGTGATTCTGTCCTGTGATTGGTTGGCACCCCATCCAGGGGGTCCGCCGCCCTGAGTACCCTGAGATAGGCTCCAGGCTCCCCATGACCCTGTTTAGGATAAGTGGTATAGAAAATGGATGGATTTATGGAAAATGATGTTTCATTGTTACTTTAAGCCAAAGTGGACTTTCCACAGTAGAGCCAATGTTATATAATGCTATTCATACCATAGCAATGTTAAAATTTGATCAGAAGGTGTTGATTAATTTTCTATAACAGCAGCACTACTAGATTATCATTTCTGTAGGAACAGCTCATTCATCGGGACTTGTTTAGCAAACCGATTAAAACCATGTAATTATTGATGATTTTTCTTTGAGGAGATGATTAATTAGTTTATGGGCGGAGTCTCCAGTGTTAGCGCTTTGTAACAGTCTGAGATAAAACTTAAGGATTTCTGCAACTGGAAGGTCTTCCGGCCAGAGGACTCTCAGTAACAAGACTTTTGTCAAGAGAAAAATAAAGAGAGGTTAGTGAGGGAACAGCTTTTTTTGCTGCCTTCACAATAAATGTTAGAAATAGATACAAACTATGACATGTCATTGTTTAATAAATTTAAAATAAAATCATTGTTGGTAAATTGTTGTGGTGTAAGAGGAATAAAATACTTAAGAATGTGCAGATATAGGAAAACAATCAATACCGTTCATTGTTCTTATGATACATGTTGCCTATAACACATAATGTTTATTTATCTATGTCATGCTGACATCCAACAGCTTTCAAAAAGAAAATAGAGTACATGGAGGATGACTAAGTGTTGTAAAACATCTTAGCTTTACTATATTTGTCAGGCAGATATAAGATACTGTATATTTGCATCCTGCAATCTTTCTTTTCAATCATGATAGATCAAGTTATGAGCAAGTGTTGTCTTGATAAACCACAACATGAACATATATGCATAAAATAAAACTATAGGCATCAATGGATTTGAAATTAGATGGTCAATCAGGTTTGTGTATTATATTTGACTTTTAAACACTTGCCACTGTGTTGGATGTTGGATCGCGGTATCTGGGCAGTGGTGGCTTGGCGGTTAAGGCTCTGGGTTACTGATTGGAAGGTCAGGGGTTCAAGACCCAGCACTGCCAAGCTGTTGGGCCCTTGTGCAAGGCCCTTAACCCTCTCTGCTCCAGGGGCACTGTAGCATGGCTAGCCCTGCACTCTGACCCCAACTTCCTGGGTTACACGAAGAAAAGAATTTCACTGTACACATGATTATGTGATTAATAAAGACTCATTATCTCATTGGTATGCAGAAATTATCCAGCATAGCATTACTTATCAATACCGAAAAGCATGAAGAAATCATTTAATGCCAAAACATTTTTTTATGCAACACAATGACAACAAATTTCTCATCTAGCAAGCGTTACTACACATATACATTTATACAGTATAGTCTTTACAATTGGGTTACATTTAAAAGATTTAACATTACATTTAAAAGATTCCACCGAAAGCATATCCTCAGATCAGCACATATTTATGTCAAAGGTCTAGGAAAACCTTTAAAGCAAACAACTGTAGTGAGAAATTTGATAAAAAGGTAAGTAATTGCACATAAAAAAGCCACTTCTTTTTTGTTGTTGTTGTTGTTGTTGTTGTTGTTAGAAGTTGCTCTAATAATAACAGCCTAATTACATTTTCTTGTGAGCTAAAGCAGAGATGCATGACACCCATTTAGCAAGCAGCTGTAATGTCAGACAAGACTCTTGAAATTCATATACTGTAGACTGGTATTAAGCAATGAAGTGCTGAAGGATAATATACAGATAAAGTAAAAGAAAAATGTGGCTCACGGTTATCCTATGAGGAATCATTTCTTAGGTGTGGTCTGTTCCAGGATGACCCCGCCCCCATTTCACAGGGTATGGGGCCTCAATGAATGGTACAATGGGGATGAAAATTATGTAAATCATATACTATGGCCTTCCCAGTCACCAGATCTCAACCCAGTTGAACACCTATGGCGTAATATGTTTGACAGAGTTTTCTAAAACCATCATTAAAACGCCAGTTGATGGAATTTCTTTTGGAAGAATGGTGTTCCTCACACCAGAGACATGTAGAATCTAAAGCTTTACTAAGATGTTGGTTTTTCCTTTAATTTGTCACATGTCTGTATCTTATCTGAGGATTAAACACACACACACACACACACACACACACACACACACACACACACACACACACACACACACACACACACACACACACACAGACAGGCTGAGACCATAATTAATCCCTAAGAAGAGAGGAGTCTTGTGACTTCCTCACCTTTTTTCCTTCTTCTTTACAGTATCTCCTTCCTGAGCGTAATTAGCATTATTATCTGAGTAGGGTTTTAATGCCAGGTCTGGCATAAGTCATGTGACTCCTGAGAGGGAAGTGTCTCTAACGTCTAATAAACTATCTGTAACGACCTGTAATTGCACCAACCTGGGCAGAATTTCCCCAAAGCTCCACATCATCATTCTTTTTTAAAAGTGATAGTCACGTTATTATACATTGATTAAATGGTTTACTTCTCATTGTTAAACTAAATATTCTTTATTTAGCCTTTATAAAATATAATAATCATAATAAACTTAATAATAAACTCAAACTCAAAATAAATTTTTTCGGCCATGATTCCATCCATCCATCCATCTTCTATACCGCTTATCCTTTTCAGGGTTGCGGGGGAGCCTGGAGCCTATCCCAGGGAGCATCGGGCACAAGGTGGGGTACACCCTGGACAGGGTGCCAGTCCATTGCAGGGCACAATCACATACACACTCACACACCCATTCATACACTATGGATGGCCATGATTCCCATTATGCAAATATTATAATTTTTTTCCCACCTGTTTAAAAATGCCAAATGAAAATGCAGTTGAGATCATACGTTTGCATACGCCTTGCAGAATCTTCAAAAATGTTAATCATTTAAAAATAAATAAGAGGGATCATAAAAATTGCATTTTGATTTTTAATTAGCGCTTCCCTGAATAAACTATTTCACATAATACATAGATGTTTACATATAGTCCACAAGACACAATAATAACTGAATTTACATAGTTACAAAGTTTACATACGCTTGATTCTTAATCCTGTGTGTTGTTACCTGGATGATCAGCGACTCCCTTGTTTGTCCTGAGTGGTTAAACTGCCCACTGTTCTTCAGAATAATCCTCCAGGTCCTGCACATTGTGGACTATATGTAAACATCTGTTATGTGAAATAGCTTATTCAGGGCAGGACTAAAGGAAAAACAAAATGCAATTTTTTATGATCCCTCTTATTTAAAAAAAAAAAAAAAAGATGAAAATTTTGCAGATTCTGCAAGGTGGACGTAAACTTATGACCTCAACTGTATAATGAAATATTCATATTATTCTATCTGATAGCTACTGTATGTATAGTTACAAATTAGGAGGAATTTAGGAGATCTGAAAAACCAAAAGCAGACTATAGATAGTTTATATTTCTAGTCTTGTTATAGTATTATCAAATCACATGGCTGGTATTATATTGAGTGTTACTTTGTTATAGGCGTTCAGAAAAAGTCATCCAAAGGTGTGATTTGCAGCACATCTATGAGTTTTGTTGACACAGACAGAAGGGGCAATGTTCTGAGTTTCTGCCTTGCCACTGTGATAATAGAAAAGTGTGTGTGTGTGTGTGTGTTTGTGTGTGTGTGCTGTTAATCCACATAGAATAGTTTGTGAGCTGAATCTGGTGCATAATTCTGGGTCTGTTTAGCAAAAAAGGTAGACTGTAGACTTTGTTATGTTTTAATTAGTTGCTGTTTTGTTGTGGCACAAAGGGGAATGAATTCAATCTTCAGCTTAGAGAAAAACTTCACAGCCGTTGCCAATTGCTGTTGCCCTTCCTTTGACAGTGCAGTGATTTGTTTCTTTTTTTTTTGTCCAGCGATCCCGCCAGTCGAGTCAAGCACACTGAATATTTTCACCTCTCTCACTTGTTGTTTGGAGTATTGACTTGAATATTTAGCAAGGCCGATTCAGTCGTCTTCAGTGTGTGTGTGTGTGGGTGGGTGTATGTGTGTGTGTGGGTGTGTGTGGGTGTGTGGGGAGGCACATATGTCTTCATATCTATCTCTTCACAGCTCCTATTATTCTAAACAAACCAAGCCTTCCCATGATGCCAGTGCGCAGGTTTGCTGAATGGCATAGTGAGGATGCATTGCTTATTGTTGTTTGCCTTATTTCCTTTCTCACCCAACATCCAGAAATAAGCTGTTGTCATGCATTATGTTTTTATCCCCTGCAAAAACGACCGTCTGCCAATTTCAAGTGACGCCAAGTACTATGAAGGTCTTGGATTTAGAATGTGGGTGGCTGTATTGTTGCTGCCTCTGTTTGACAGAAAAAAACCCCCACTATGGCTAACACATAGAGTGTTTACCAGGATTCTGTGCTTTAGACTATTCTGACCTTTTTTTTTTCTTGCACGAGTTTCTCAGTTTGAACGAGGAGCAGAATTAAATCCAGCGCCACTGTCTAACAGTTTGATGTAACCACAATATGTCACACTGAAATTTATGTTTTGGGCTGTAAAAGGCCAATATCCATCCATCCATCCATCCATCCATCCATCAATCCATCCATTTTCTGTACTGCTTATCCCACACAGTTTCACGGGAAGCCTGGAGCCTATCCCCGGAGACTCCAGGCACAAGGTGGGGGATGCCTTGGATGGGGCACAATAGCATACACACACACACACACACACACACACACACACACACACACACACACACACTCACACACTACAGACAATTTGGAAATGCCAATCAGGGCACAATGCATGTCTTTATACTGAGTGAGGAAACCGGAGTACCCAGAGGAAATACGGAAGCAGGGTGCAAACTGCTAACTCCGCATACACAGGGTGGAGGGGGAATTCAAATACCGATTTAATATCTTTAGCATCTATATGTCCTGTGAACAATCAACTATATATATGTGCAAAATAGGATGTGCTAGATCAAGTGCTATTTTATAAGCTGAATAACAAAAGCAATATTGTGAGAGTAAACCCTATTTCCTTACAGCTAGGACATTACATGGAGCATTATATTGCCAATACTGTATAATAGACTTGTATTAGATGTGTATTACTTGTATAGATGCATGCCATCCTTTCATTCATATATCACTGTATTAGTCTTTTTTTTATATTTCCCTTTTTCTTCGATCATACTACATTTGACATCAAAGACAAAAAAAAGGTATTTTCTTTGTCAGTCCACATTTTATATCCCTGATTTTTCCAAGCGTAAAGTGAACAAACAAAGCAAGTGCTTGTGTTTAAAGCCAATGGTCAATATGCTATTGCAAAACCCCTGTCACAGATGCTTCTACTCAAGACAATTCTGGTACTTTTGGAGGTGTGAACTATAGTAGATAGTTAGTCAGATGATATATAATTAGTATCATCTGAATGTGGAGCCCAGACAATCTATTAAGCTTGTGCAAGTGCATAATCCAACTCTGAATACAAAGGATGTCCTATGCTGCAGTTTGAACTCAGAATCTCTTGATGGTAAGGTGAAACTTTAGACAGTTACACCACAGAAAAAACTACTGATTATAGAAGGAAATAGGCAAACAGTGCTGGACTCAGTGCTGGATTGGAAGTGTAGATGCACACATGTTCAGCCATGCGGCCCTGTGATTTGTGAGTGGCTTTATTATGCTCTTCATGGGACGTCTTGCAAATTGAAACCCATTTTAAATGATCAACCATCTTCAGTTAAGCAGTAAACAAACTGTGTAATGTATGCACCAAATAAGAAAGTTCTGTGTCTCTGCATTAATGGAAACTAATCTGAGATCTCTCACTCCACTGTACATCTGCAACTTATCTGTTATTAACCAGTTATAGAATAATGCTGCAGAAAGTGGAATATCTGCTGTTCTCTCTTTATAGTGTCAACTCAAAGTGAAGGTTTTATAGTGTTTTAGTCCAGTGTTACTAAGTGGTAGCTTGTGCGCATTGCAGTTAGGATGTAAATGAAGCCAATCCCTGAGGAATTGAGGTAATTGGGAGTGAAATAAAAAAAATGTCTTATTTAGCAAGGAGCTACACTTCCCGCCATCAGCAAGCAAACAGATTCCTGGCATCTGAAAAGAGCTAGTGGAGGATGAACAGAGGACATGTCATAGAACATGCCAGTGAAAGCCCCCAACTTTGGCTGTTTTTTTTTTTTTTTTTTTTGTATTATGCAAAAGCAGTGGTGTGCAAACTGTGAGTTTTGAGTCTTCCTGCAGGGATGTGTTTAGAGAAGGGTGACATGTTCTAAATTTCATTACACCTCTGAAACTGCTCTCTGGTCATTTAACAAAAGTCATTTTCACTTGAGTGGACATCAGATTTGTTCCCATTGTCACTTTTGAATTTGCATAAAAGAAGTGTAAGAGGGTGATTCTGCAACATTTCTTTGTACTCATTTAAATTCTCTTTAGCACGGCATCACTGTCACTATATTTTTGGAGATGGATCCATTTTTTTTTCTCATGAGCGCTTCACTTTTAATAATTTACTGTTTTCTCAATCTAAGGTGCTAAATAGTTAATAAGTGCTCAAGCTGTGGGCATTTGGACCCTCCCCTTGGTCCCCAGGCTGTCTGGCAACTCTTAACACCAACCGGTTGACATTTTCCATCTCCAGGATTTTAAATGGAAACCTTTCTTTGAATGAACCATGCTGTTGCCTGCCCAATCACATACTTTACATTCAAATCCGAGTTGAATTCAGGGATTCGTCAGAGCGCGACGCTAAAGCAGTCACAAGAGGGAGTGAGAATGAGGGAGCGCAGTGCTTTTGGTTCTTTGGAATCCAGAAAGGCCAGTACTTTGATTTGCAGCAGTGCTAGCAATGTTCTTGAGCAGATATGGTGTCAGAAATATGGGTGTCAGCAAAAGCGAGTGTTGAAAGCTCACCGCCAAGCGCCTACAGTCGAAAAATTCCAGACTCAGCAACCTCTGCGTAGAGCACAGTAAACATGTCCGCTCGCATTCTCACTTCAAAAGACGAGGTCGTTCTCCAAGTGGTGCTTTATAAAACAGCTTACAGAACACCACACCAGAGTGACACCTTAGTGGAAAAACTATAGTCCCAACTAAACCGAGATATGAGTTGCCAGGTCATGGTTCCTCACAGAGGTGAGATGAGCTTCTTCGTTGCTGCTCTGGGTTTTTATGGGAATTTTTCTCTGGTTTTATGACGCAAACATTAAAGCGAATGGAGCAATGAATGGATGCTGCTGACCTTCAGCATCTCTCCGCAGCAGCAGGCTCACTTGGGATATTTATGAGGCGAGATGCGAATTCAGTTTGAGAAAACCCAAAATTCTCTTTAAGGTTCAAGGTTACCGTTTATTAGAGTGGCTAATGTTATCATTGATAGCTGAGCAACTGGCTGAACCATTTATCTTGGTGTCCACTCTTGGTGAGTCCAGGACCTTTCTTTGCTGAAAGAGAGTCAACCTTAAATGAAAGGAACTATGTACCAGGGGTCAGCAAGTAGCAGATTGCGTTCCAGATGTGGAGCCAGCAAAGAATCTGAACCGAGTGCTTGAAAAAATACAGCATGGAAAAACTGGCCATAGTTCAGTGACTATATAAACATGAACTGTCACAGCTTCTGTCGCAAATCCTCAGTTGTGATTTATCTAATCACATGCATTTATGTCAATTTTTTAGCTAAAGACAGCTCATTGGAGAAGAGATTTGCATTTTAGACTAAAGTTTTCACTTATTTGATAAGATTTTTCATTTTATTTACCTGTTCTTTTCTGCAAACAGAATATTTAAAGACAAATGGGCAGCGAAGTATGGGTTTATTCTCCACATATCAAATTTAAAACAGATGTCTAATCTGTTCAGAGTCCAGGGCACTGGAAGCACCACTTAAAAAACAAAACATAACCTCTTCAGAATTGTCTTATTTATTGGCATAAACTAATCATTAATAGTTAAGCATTAAAAGGTTACTAGTTACCGTACAGTCATGCTAGCTGCTTATGTGGATCTTTTGTAAACAAGGAATATTATGGCCATTTAGACATGTTAGTAATATGCTATATATGCTATATATTGTACTTAGATTATTATTATTAGTAGTATTAGTGGTTGAAGTAGCAGTAGTGGTCGTGATAACTATATTTGCTGAGATCAGGCCTATTAGTCATTTGGATAACCCAGGTCACAACTATCCTGATTATATGAACATGGCATCTCTGAATTATCTTCATATTTATATCCAGTGTCAGCGGAAACCTATTCGTCTTAGGTTTGCTTAGCATTCAGTCCCATTCACCTCTTTCAATGCACATCATTTCAGGCTTGGAATGTGGACGCACTGCAATTTTTTCCCTTATTCTGAATCAAGTCAGCAGGGACCTGGGCTATTCAGAGCTGCGAAGACACAGCGGAGGGAAACTGATTATCGCAGAGACCTGGGAATTGTTTTAGAAACCCCTGGGTTATTATTTTGTTTTGTTCTTGAAAGGCTAGTGTGGGTTATAAGTCATCCCTCAATAGAGTGAGCGAGCTCCAAATCTGTCAGTCTGACGCACACGTGCGCCCGCGAGCCCGTCCGCGAAGAGCGACTCTGGGCTTTGAACATTGCTTTTGTGCCAGAATTAATGTCTGTCTTTCTATTTTGTAAGAAGCTTTACTTATTGAGATTGTGATTATGCTCTGACAAGGCAGCTCTGCACTTTTCTGAAGGATCACGTGGCTTAAACGAAGCGCACCCTGTTCTCTCACCTCTAGGTGGAGCTGTGCCATTGAAAACAGCCATGCCAGACTCCCGAACCCCTCCCTATCTATGTACAGAAGCTGGAGTCTGTTTGTGCAGAGCTCCAGCCATAACTGTGGTTTACATGACTTTCTCAATATGCTGTTCATTGGAGTGAAAACCAGCAGAGATAAATTACAACGCTCCTGAAGTATTTACCTGCAAATGAGGCGGAATTTTGGAGCTGAGGAGCTCGATGACCCGTGAAGCATCATAGCTGGGACGGCTTTCAGAAATTCTGGTTTATAATTCATATAACACTACATAACAGTACCAGAGTACAAATACTGCTGTACACACCTAGTAATCATTTAGAAAAGTTATGTCCAAGGTATTTCCAGAAACATTACTTGTAATTACTGAGTATTTATCTGTTAAACTACTGCCAAGTTCTAACCGATATTAAGTATATAAACATATTGCAGAAATTGCAGAAAGGAAGTAAACCCATATAGAGTAAATGTAATAGCAAATATTAGGGTTGTGACACCGTGATAATGAAAACCACGTTAGTAGTCATATTGCATATTAAAAATATGCTCTAAATAAGCGTGATATTGCATATATTAAAACCACAGTGCATGAATAACAATGCGTCAGTCTGGAAGCTTAACAGCCCTGGGATTGAATCGCTTACATGATGGCATGATATTTACAATGATGTTGATGTGACAGAATATAAGAAAACCATGTATATGCTTTTAAGGCTATCTATATGCTTTTGATTAGGAAATATTGAATATGATGTCATTTTAAGCCCATTAATCACAACGACTCTGAGTTGAGGTTTTTGCAGTGCTTTGTGCTATTGATTTGATTTGGTGAAATTATTAATGGCTTGGCATATTTATGTATTTAATATTGGCCTCAAATGTCATGCAATAATTGTGTGTGTGTGTGTGTGTGTGTGTGTGTGTGTGTGTGTGTGTGTGTGTGTGTGTGTGTGTGTGTGTTTACAGCCCAAAACCTGCAGGAAATATCAGTGCAACATATTGGGGTTACCAAACTATCAGACAATGGCCCCTTATTCAAGCTGATATTATGCATTATGTCATTACCTAACTGAACGTCAGTGAAAGAAGACCGCCTGTAATTTTGTATCTTCAGTGAACGGGGGCGAAACAAATCAGACAGGGTTTACAGGAAAGTACGTGGAAACGCTTATGTCCTATTGGCTGACAGCTCTCAATTCTGCTACACACTAGCTCACAGTAAGTGTGAGGAAAAATTGATAGATTTTTGGAAAAAATTGAATTTTTTTTTAAAACCAGTAAATGGGTTTAAACCTAAACAGTAACATCTTCTCATGCTGAGCAGGAAAACAAGGTGTGTAAATGTCTATATGAGCTCCAGTTTACATGAACATGATATGAGCAGAGCATGAGGAAATATAATGTACTTTGCATGGCACTGTAGGAGCTACCTATAGGAGATTAGTTGTTCCTCCCCTTGGCTAGCAACACCAAACTAGCCTAGTTAGAAAAGTTTTATATTTTATCATTCTGGATGTCCTAGAAACAGTGACAACACCTGAGGCATGTTTAATGGTAAATCCAACTTTTTCTGATCATGTCCTACATTGACGTGCTAAAATTACTGAAAGAACTGAACTGAGTTCCACTTTGTAGTGTATTTTTGTAGGTTTGATAGGTTTTGAAAGTAACGTGAAAGTAAAGTAATTAGTAATCTGATTATTTTTTACATACAATTTTAAAGTAGTAATTAGTAATCTGTAATGGATTATTTTTTTTGAGTAACTTACCCAACACTGTTTATGCTTCATATGAAAGTAGACACTCAGGAGATTAAGAATTTAACTATTTCTTTCTTCTTCTTCTATTTATTTATTTATTTATTTATTTATTTTTTATTGTGGCAGTTGTATACAGTGTTTTACGATCAAAAAAGCTTTAGTTGTGCTGTCTGTTTTATCTCTGTACCAAAGCTATTTTGGAGAGGTGTGAATAGTTTGTCCAGCAGGGGGCTCACATCTCACCCATTTCCCATTGCCCTGCTCAACAGCAGCTAAAAACAGAGTCACAATACTCTGCACACAGAAACCCAACAGGGTCCTGACTAATCTTATAACAGACTTGCAGTGACGAAATTATTCATTTGTTTATACTGATTGAAAATGTTTGATAAGTCGATTCCCGTTCCGCTGGTGGAATCGAACGCCAATGTACTGTGATAAAGGGTTAAGGTCTATCGCACTTGCCATCTCATAGATGGAAATGAGGAAAGAAGCACCTGTTCTTTTGTATTTAGGAGCTAACAGTGAAACCTGACCGTTAATGTTTTAATTGTCAATGAACCTGCACTGTGACATCAACGCGACAGACTACTGTTAACTTCTCATGGAAAAAACACAAAAACAAAATACAGCACCAACCCATAAATTAGCATGAGAATCACTAAGCACATCACAATTATTTCAACATAAACCTATTTAATGTGTTACAAGGTGTCGATTTCCTTCCAGTTCAAGGTCAGAATTATGTGTTTCTTAGACATGTCCTTGTTTTCACCCAACTCTGACCTCTGCATGGAAATCCTGTGCATGTAACACTGGAGTCTATATACATATGCACAATTTAGATGTTAACGCCTTCCTACACACACATCACTTATCTCTGAATATGGGGCACAGTGTTTACAAAAAACAAACAAACAAAAGCTCATAAACCATGTCAAAACCTCGCAACTGTGCCTCACAGCAATGATAAGAAAGAACAAGCTGTACATCATGAGACTAGGCTTTTTTCTCAGAGCTAAGTCAATATGCACATTGTTTTACCTCCTAGTCAAAATCTGCAGTTGTTGTCACGTCACTTGATGACACCAGATTTAGTCTCAAGTTTCTTCAAGCAATTTCAAACAAATTCCATTCGCCGTCTGACTGTTTATTCCTCTGATTATGTGCTCCTCTGATACGGATGGAGGAATGAGAGGGAAAGAAGAGCATCAAGGAGAATATGAAATGAAAAAAGACATGTAATTATTCTTGCAGCTTTCCTTTTTTAATGAAATGCAAAAGTAATTCCCATATGAAAGAAGGAGTAATTGCCTAAACAGTGTTATAATGTGACAATCGTGGTAGAACAAAGTGCGAAATTGCAAGGGATTTTAATCACAGATAATTCTTGCAAGAAACTTGACAAGTTAAGATAATTAAAAACATCTCTGGAAAAAAAAAAGGGTTTTGTTGGCATGTCAGAAGAGCATATTCGCTGATCTCCTCTCGCTAGGTCTCCACAGCATTAGGTTGCTAAATTTAACACGCATTATACAGAGAGGCAACTCAAGGCAAAATTAGCCATGTTTTATCCTCTGTAATTTAGACCCACCAAAGCTGAAGAGTAACACCTGCCACAAGCCTGTCATTCACAGTTTCTATGATGAAGCCTGCCAAATGAAAGCCCTGTAGTGCTTCTTTAACACACAGTTCATCAATAAAATGATGTCATTAAACTGCCTCACAGCTGCAAGTTCCCAAGTTCGATCATGATCGGATACTGTTGATGGAGATGATCGTAGAAGAACGTGCATGCTCTTTCTGTGTCCACTATATTTTCTCCTAACAATATGCCAGTAAGTGGACTGGCTATGATAAATTACCTGTAGGTGTGAATGAGTGTGTGATTGTGTCTGTGCATGATGCCATGTGATGAACTGGTATCCTATCCAGGAAGTACTCCTGCCTCTTGCCCAGTGTTCCTGGGCTAATCCGGATCCACTATGACCTGGCTTACTACATTAAACCTTGAATACGTCTATGAGGGTCCGATTGAGGAATGCGGTAAAGCAATACAAATGTCTGGATGACCATGCTGACACACTTAATACCATTAATCAGGCTTTAACTGTGATGTTGTGTCAAAACTTGTGAAGCCATTATGAGCCACTAGGGGACACCAGTGTGTGTTTTTCTTGGTAGCATGGAAAGACAATAGGAAGTGATGTAATGACAGATGACTATGGTTTGAGACATGCTAGGCTAAACATCAACCCAAGTCTTAAGGTAGTGTTATAGATAATGTGTTTAGGTTTTCATAATTCAAACCCATTTTACAACCAAACTTTAAAGGTCCAGTTGGTTTCTTTTTGGACATCCTATTTGAGGAACCTTTAAAGACTCCACGTAGACCTCTGGAACTGTATTTTAGGAAGCTAAGAAACCATTAACTATCCAAAGTACCATTAAAGAACTGTTGAATGTTATTATTTCATATCTATATACCTTTAGAAAAAAAACACAATTTGGAATATTGCCTTACTATCTAGTTTCTTTATCTCAACCTTTTTTTGACCCAGAAATAAGCTATGCACAAACTGCTCAGTATTGCCCCTTTCCTTAAAAGGCAACGTACAATATATACATAGTTTAAAAATTAAGACTGGGTTAATTTGTGAGGAAGGGTAAGATTTGTATATGTTTTTGATCCAACTGCAATTCACCTCTCTAGCAGCAGGGGGGCCGTGAAAATGACTGCCCCTTTAATGGTCTAAAATTGCAATACCAGGTTTAAAGGTCATTCAGGCTACAGGATTCAACCTGTATGCTGCTGTAAAACATTTCTGAACTGGGTCAACTTTTACACATTTTCCCACCATAATATAGAAGTAGCATAGTGATATTACAACATCAATGGAAAACCTTAGACAAGGGACATGAGGAACTAAATATGAATGATGATCATTATATGTTTTGAGCCACATTTGCATGAGAAAGGGTCAACCAATGCATCTAAAATAAGAATTTTTCTGTTTTTTAATCAGTATGATCAAGGTACATCACCATTGGCTGATCAGATCAAGCAGCCAAGGCTATCAAACTCTGTCAAAGTCTTTTGACTCTGGAAGATAAACAAAGTTGTCTTTGGAGAGTGTCTCCACGCTCTTGACAGTGTTCCGTCACTTTCCTTGTTTTGCGTTTTCTGACATCTCTTTCTCCCTGCAGCAGGAGATCAGGTGGCTCCTTGTTTTTCATTCATGAATGTATTAAGGTCCTAATAGAGTCAAATCAAGCCCATCACAAGGCATCACACTCAAATTGGCCTGATATACTTCTGGCCCAAGCTGTGAAGACCAGAAGCAACAGACCAGCACATGAAAGCTGCGACAGACAAAAGAGCTCCCTAATTGCACTGCAAAAATGTCAGGCCAAATCCCTTGCAGCTGGAGCAGCCTATTACTGCTCATAGTCCCCAAAATCTCCCTCTGTCATTTCTCTTGCTTTGTCTTTCCCTCTTAGTTTTCAGGGTCTCACTTGGTGACTGTCAGGTTTGAGAGTTTGCCAGAGGTTTGCGCCACTTGTCTGGAGGGAGCGAGTTCAGTGCTCTAATCGCAGACACACAGGGGCTTGGTGAAAAGGTTTCAGGCCAAGAGGTGGAATAATTGGAGCACCGTGGTGCACTGGAGCCCTTAAATGCAGCCTGGGTGCTCTTTCAGACTCTCTTCCAACACTTCAGACACGACTAGCCACATGTGACCACAGCCGCTAAGATTGAGCTGTACAAGGGAATCTTTCTTTAATGCCTCTGTCAACCATTTTAGTCTCGGTCTTAAGAGTTCTCTTAGCTGCCCCCTTTTACCCTATTTGCCTTTTCCCCAGTTCTACTCTGAGTGGAGCCCACTGTTGTGGAAGAAACTGCTATTGTGTTGTCGTCGTTATTTATCAGCCTGATTCTGTCTGTTTAGTCGCATCTGCCAGTTTGAGACTACTACAGCAGAGTCTGGCTCTTCTGGGAGATAACATTAATGTCACATGGAGGGGAAGCATTCCTCTCTTTACCTCTTTATATCCTACCCCACTCTCTTCCTCTCCATCTCTGCCTTGCTGTCTGCAAGTTCTATAATTAGGTTGCTTTCAGGCACACTGCCTCAACATCTATCATGTCAGTAATGCCGGCTTCTTAACAAAGAGGCAAAAAATCCTTGCCATGTTGTGGACGATCAGCCCGATGATTGAGGAGCAGCATAGATTTGTTTACACAAGCATTCATAATGGATGTTTCCTTATTTGAAATAATGGGGGGAAATGGAAAAAAAAAAGCAGACAGCCTACTTCCCTGGAAATGTTCAGAGACTATGCAGGTATTCCAAAAATACCACCTCCCCTGCTACATTGTAGGTTATCGTGACACAGAGTGAGTTCAGCTGGTGATTGTGTGGGAAAAAAGCTCAAGGCTGCTCTTCTTAAGTGCCTGCGTGAGATTGAACTGGAAGCCACGAGCTGCAGTCTGCCTTCTTGGTTTATTTGCACGTCAGACAGCATTTGCGTTGACTGTCTTCCTGGGCAAAGCAGACCCACTGAGGAGAGAAAAAAACGTTCCCCAGTACAGCGTGGAAAGCTCATTGTAACATCAAACCCCAGCTCTCTGAGGCTATCCTGTGCCTAATTAGAAATGAATGCTGGGAGAGTATTAATTCTCACTGACACGTCCTCCTGATCTGCTTCCGAAGCACTGGGTTGTCTTGTCCCCTCTGGCTCGGAGGTCCTCAATACAGCATGGCCATCCTCTTGGAGTGATGTATTTAAAGCTTGCAATTCTTCTTCTCTGGCTGTTGTGATCTTTGCCTTGGCTTCCATCACTTTTATTTTAAAGGTGCCAGGGCTTGAACATAATACAAAGAGGTCGCAATGGTTTATAGGGATTTTCTGGGCTCCCGGCATTATAAATCTGACGCTAGCCTCCCTATTGGCACAGCCTCAGCCTCCAGCAGCCAAGTTTGATGGCCTGCCAGCAGCATCAACCTGAATATCGATCTCCATTTCCACTTCCTCCATCTTTCTTTAACCTCAGTTGTCTGTAAGTCATCTGAGCTTTTATGACATAAGGGAATGAGCTGTGGTGTCCTGATATTCTATTGTCCATCCCAGCTGCCTTACATTTGTCTCTTGAGCTCTATGTCCCAGTGTTCCTGGCTCTTCAAATGCAAAGCACATTAAACTTTAAGGGGTTACATTGCATGCAATTGATTCTGTCCTCCCATTCCTTTGGCCTTGAACAAATTCCATGCTGCCTTATTTTGTGTCACCCACTTGCACTTCTAGTGGGCTCTTGAGATGTACTGAATCCCTACAGAAGCAGTATTGTTACAGTGCACTGTATTTTTCTCCCTCTTGGATAATGACTTTCTGTGCGTGCCTCCTTCCTGATGACTCATCCCTACCCCCCTCATCATTTATTGCTATTTATTCTGACCAAACATCGGGTTGGAGGTTGCTGGGAGGTGCCAGCTCATGCCAAGCAGGGCACATACACAAACACAGAAGTAGCTCAATGATTTACTTTCTACCACAAGAAACGTGGGAGATGAGATATGTATGTGAGTAGGGAGCAGAGGGCAGAGAGTGTGAGCCAGAGCATCTTCTGCTTCCTGTCAGAGAGTATACACAAGCTGACACTTAGCATCAGCCTTGTCGGTGCATATGCCACCATCTCCATTTCACTCAGATCAAGTCGTGAGTAGGAGATTCGGACACTGCCTTGTGCTAGCCCTACAGTGTTTGCCTACCCAGCATGCCTGACGCCGAGGTGGGCAGCAGTGACATTTAAAGCGAGGGGCTTAATAAAAGGGGTCTTGTGTTGTGCAGTGCCGCTGTAATTCAAACAATAATCTGCAGGGTTTGGTTGAGACAAGCGAAACACAAGGGAAATTAAGATGTCATTGAGCTCCGCTTTTGGCCCGAGAATTCTACAGGCTTCCTCATGGCTTTATTTATAGTTAAATATAACTTGGCTATAATTAAAACCAAATAATTATTTGAAGAATAGCATCATCATAGTGGCCTTTTTAACCGTTGATCAGTTCCCCTGTGAGCACTAATAAGTAAAAAAATATCAGTAACAAGGCAACACAATTTGTGATAATTGGTCCTCAAGTAGACTGCACGAAAATAATTGGGGGGGAATAAGGAGACTTATGAGTCCAATTACCTGTCAGTTCTTGTTTATTCAAAAGCATTCTCTGATGGCACAGTGAAAAAGCAGTGGACAGAGAATTTCCCCTATGACCTTCTCAGTAGACATGATATCCATGCTTAAACACGCTGTGTGTTTACATCGCATTATGTTCCTTAGCAGACATAACAGACCATCATAGACATAACAAACCTTATTTACACCTGGAGTCTTTGTAGTTGGATTTGAAGCATGTGCATTTGCACTTCAAAATATGCCTCTTGCTATCCAGAAAACTGATTGCTGTATTGCAGACATGCAAATCAGCTTATAACACTTGACAACTCACTTCCTGTGTTGTTCTTTGTTTACAGTTGTTCTGTGCAAAAGTGGGTTGCAGCAATTTTCTCAATTTTACTTCCCAGTTTTAATTTATTAAACACACTAGTATGTGGCAACTTTTTTTTTCTTTCTTTCTTTCTTTCTTTTTTTTTTTTAGATTCAGACTCTGTTTAGACTGTACAATTAGAGTGACCCTGGATGCAACTGTAGCAAACACTTCTGTGGTGTCCAGGGGTGGATAATCAGTAGCCTGAGACAAGAGGACTTCACATTCAGCCTATTAGTTTTTCATTCATAGTTTCCCATTGGACAAATAGGTTCAGTAGGCTGGCGGTCACCAGCATTTAATTTGTCCTTCTCTTGTTCAGTAAACAAAGAAAGAAAGAAAAACCCTACTCACTATTGACTTTCACAAAACAACAGTAATTTATATGCTATATATACTTTTAGAAATGTGATTCATGATGGTGTGACACACCTTGATGCATACTACATGTTCTAAACCTCACTGCTTGCTGCACCACACGCATTGGGTTTTGCTAGGAGAATGAATTACACTGGATGACACATGATCTTTTCAGAATCGTGTGAGGAAACTGAGGAAAATGCAGCATTAAGCAATAAGGTGTCATATAACTTTAATGCTAGCACAACGTGCAGTCATGTCATAATTAAACATCTCAAGAAAAATGAAAAATGTTAGCCGAACTTCTCATATTGCACATGAATATCTTTCATGTGCAATATGAATTGAAAACACCACATACACAGATGTTGGCCAATGACTGTTTGAATGCCTGTTTGTCAAGGGCACAAACATGATGTGCTACCTCAGATACTTTCCTAGAAAAGAATAATGATTGGCAGAGTCATTATCCTTTAGTAAGGATTGTTATTTATATACTCATTTGTGTCTGCATTCATGCATTTAACAAGCTAACCTGCACACTATGTAAAGTGTTAGCATGTTAGCTACCATTTTTATCCTAATCAATTAGGTTTCTGGGCAACCAAAACACAGTACTGGGCTGCAAAGTAGAGTTTTAGAGTTTTCTTTTGTCCAGTGGGCTAGCTAATGGAGTGATGATTTATCCACCTCTGATGTGTGCAAATAGCTAGTAAACTTTTAGATTCTTGTGTATGCCAACTTTGTTGCAAAAATTCAACATCTTCTATGATTACTATAAAGCATGCATGGAGACAGTGGACCATGTGTTTTATAATGTATTTAGGGTCATTTTGCCAGTCAAAGATGACTTGTGAGAGACATCTGGCAAAATACATTTCCTTAATGGGTATTAAATGTCTCTTGGGTGCATTTGCACCTGCATTTTGTGTATCAACCCTACCCTGATATGCAAGACGCACAAACTACGGCTGTGTAAACAATGCAGTGCACTAGTAGTTAATATTGCTACACATTTTATATACCATTCTTACAGTATTCTATGATTATTGTACGTGTGTTAATGAAGTGGAGCAGATGTGGCATATCGAAGGTGAGCAGAAACAATGAACAGTCCTCATTTTATGCCCTACCTCCCACATAAAGGATGAATAGCTCATTTGCATTGTTTTGTCATTATGACTCATTCATCCGATGTTCCCTTGATGTTTACATTCTGTTAAATGGGATATTGTAGCAGGAGCTGCACTTTGCGTTATGGGGAAGAAAGAAAAAAAACTAAACAATTTAGCATTCAAAGGATAAGTGGTGTGATTACTTATACTAGGTCTCACTAATTATGTGTGCCTAATTGTCTATTGTTGTGTAGCTATTGTAAAGTCCATAACTGAATTTGGACGTGACAGGGAAACATCCCAAGCTGTTAACTCGCTCCCATATCTCCCTTCTCATTCTTAGGATTTGATCCCCCAACAGTAAGTCTGCTATCACAACATAATAAAATGATTATTACCTTATCAGCCATCACTCACACGCAAGACAAACACACAATAAGTAAATAACAATTTCCGATTTCTTTGTAAGTAACTAAATCAACATCCTCGAGTACTTATTCAGGTCTACTGATTAATGCTGGATGTTGTTACAAAAATGTCAGCACAGTCAGTGACAAAGCAGCCAGTAAATCATGCCAAGTAGTGTCACTCCTCTGCTAATTATTAGGCCGCGCTGATGCGTGAGGTGCAGTGTTCCCTGTTGTAAATCCACCCATAAAAGTTTCTTCTTCTTTGTGGCAGCCAATTCTAATCAGTCCACATAGACAGAAACCGGTAGTGAAGCCATCTTAAACTATTATGCCAAGGTAATCTGATGCAGTGGTTTTTAATCTGTCCTCAGACCTTTTTATTGAAATCAGCAGCAATGGCATTGTCAAGAAAAAAGTGCTACCAAAGACACGACTATCAGCAAAAACCACGGGAAAGAAGTGGACTGATGGTAATTGGAAGAGACACCCTCAGCAGCTTGCATTTAATTAATCTCCAGTGCTGCATTTATTTCTCTCTCTCTCTCTCTCTCTCTCTCTCTCTCTCTCTCTCTCTCTCTCTCTCTCTCTCTACACAACAGTGACTTCAAAGGCCGTTCTCACTTTTCCAGCTTGACTGAAAATAAAGAAGGCTGGAATGGAAAGCTTGTGAAGATTTGTACTGAAAATACTTTGCTGCGATTGCACACCAACTGGCGCAATTTATCAACATGAAAATCTCATTTTTAAAACATCCCCCTTTCTGGGTTTTATTTTATTTTAAGATAGAGCAGCGACGGAGCCCTTACAGAGGCTTAAGCACTGAGTTGACAGATTATTATGTATCTAGTACTTTTTTTTAATATGCCGTGTATGAGGCAGTCATATGAGGCAGGGAAAACCCATCAAATGTCACTGTGGCTGAAACAGTGATTATAACATGCACTGATACCTTAACTTTACAGAAATATAAATTCATCAAAACAAATGTGAAAATGTATTTATTTCATTTTTAATGTTGAGTAGGCATACAGTAGATCTTCCTGCATAGGTCATGATGGCTAAGAGTAAACCTTAAAAGTCTCTGATGATGGTTGTGCCATGAAAGATCCTTGGTTAATTATTTAGGAATCATGTGGTGTAGACTTATCACATCCATGGCTTAACTGGAGAAAAACCACGACTGCAAATCTTCTTATAGCTTTACACTTGTTTATCTTGTTTTATCTTTTCATTTACTCACTCTTCGATTTTCAAGGCGGAAGTTAGTTGTACTATAAACAGGAGGTCCACGTCTGCATCCCTTCATGCATGGAGCTTGCATGTTCTCCCTGCACTTCGGGGGTTTCCTCTGGGTACACCAGTTTTCTCCCCCAGTCCTAAGGTCTGGCATTGTACGCGGATTGGGATTTTCAAATTGTCCATAGCATGTGAATTTGTTTGATTGTGCCCTGCAATAGGTTGGCCCCCCATCCAGTTTGTGCCCCGAGTTCCCTGGGATAGACCCCAGGCTCCTTAATCTGATTTCACTTTTATGTGTAACCAGGACTTAAAAAGCTAGAACGTTTGACACTTTTTTCTGTTCAGGAAAGTCCATCTGACTTTTCAGAGCTATATATTGTTTTCCCACGCCGTCAAACATACCATATATCTGCCAGCAATTACTAGATTGGTGTACCCAATAAACTGGCAACTTTCCGGGGAGTTGTGGTGAAATAGAAGAAAAATTTTTGTGTGAGTCTAATGCACAGTTGGGAGGCTCTCGAAGGATGTTTCATGCCACGTGATTTTTGCCCTGATCTCATTGTAGTACGAGCTCCTGATGGGTTAAGTGTAGTCAGAGATGGTTAGGGACCGGTGGAATAACACTGGGGAGGCTGAGCTAATTTAAAAGCACTGCATGATACGAATATCATTATAGAACATCAATCTAGAGTATGAGAGGTGTTGGAGTGTAGGATTTCTTACAGATATACTGTAGGTGTGGGATAATGGGTGCTGCCAGCAAAATGCTATAATAATACTGACTTCACTATTTAAATAACAGCCCTTTTAACAATGCTCTTGAATCTAGATCATTTGCAATTTTTTACTTACATTAGCAAATACATGAACTTTGGAATTAGGATTGAAATTAACATAAATAATGAAAATAAATAATACATTTCCCCAAATACATTTATAAAACCCTTATAAACATAACCGGTATCCATTTTTAAACCCAGACACCCCAAAGTTTCCTCTTTGGATTTTTAGCAAGGTAGTTACTCCGGATGCTAATTAGCCAGTAGTTAGCTAGCTGTCTGCTTTTGATGCATTTATGCATACTGTATGTCTATAAGAGGTATTTCAAGACTGTCTTATAATCACAAATGTAATTGTATTGTTGTCCTTTGAGTATAATTACAGGAATGGATGACTTGTATAGTATTTTTAAGCAATGCTATGCATGTAGGTTCTCTTATCGCTGCATTGGCAGTAAATAACTTGGGAAGCTAAAAGCAAATTTACAACGTTCCCTTATTTTTATTCGTATTTTTTGTGTGTCAGTTTTCTCATCTAGCTACAGTATGCACATAGATCTGTAGATTGGAACTTTGAACCTTACTGAAGGACCTCTCTAGTGTGCCCTTAAAACCATTAATCTTTGAGTCACCACAAGTTACATGTTTTGCGTCTGTCATTGGAAGAAAACATTAATCACTGCATTGCTTTTGCATTTAAGGCGTGAATAATGCATTCCCTTCCAGCACTGACAATTCACACTTAATTAAACCTGTTCACAAGCGTAGCGTCTGAGGAACTCGATGACACTGCAGAGTCTCTCTAGATCATAAGTAGTCTGCTTCTCTCTTTCACACACACACACACACACACACACACACACACACACACACACACACACACACACACGCAGGAGCGTTCATGATGTGAATAGATCAGCTTGGGCCAATGTCTGTGAAGTGAGCTTTTGTACATCCCCACCATAATTACACACGTGATGGGCAGATTAATGGTACTAGCGGTCAGTAAGCGCCTGAGCAAGTGGCTCTGTTTATCAGTTAAAGTGACAGTGGAAATGCCCTACCATTTATTATGTATAGCCGACAGTTTGATGCGTAGTCACTGGGCAATTGTTATCCTCTTTGATTTTTGGAGTGATTTAATAGTAGGGCTTAACAAGCCTGGAAAATAACAGCGACCCTGGTTAAAAGTGGGACTCACTTTGCTGTAATCATGGTGCCACTTATGAGGTGATGCAGGCCATGGAGGTTAATAGTCAAGTTTGTTGACTGTTCTGAGTGTTTATAATACAGCCAAGTTAAATGTCCGTTCCTGTTTGGCAATTCCTTTGTTACTATACTTATGTCTGGTTTTTACATAACTGTACCAGAGTTTCTGTTAGATGGTAAATACTGTTTTTCGCCCATTAAAAAGTTTGATAATGTGTGAAAAAATCCAAAACTATCGGACACAATGTCTGGTAAAAATATCGACATGAAGCAGACATGCATTAAATAAAGTACGTTCATAATTGCATACCTAAATAAGGTCTCTGCCTGCGCATTTTTTTCCCTCCTGTAACGTGTTACATCCTGCATCAGAAGGAGAAGGTCACCAGGCTGGTGTACATCTCAAGCTGTAGAGAAACACTGGACACATTCGATTTCACTTCAGCAGCAGAACGCTTCTGTGGCATAAAAATGAAGAGAAACAAATTAGCATGGGAAATTATAAGATTTTCTTTATTTTAATATTTTATTGTAAACGAAAACATATATGTGGCAAACTGCAGTTTGACATTTTATGTAATGCAGTTTAATGTTTGTTTTGTTAGACGTTAATTCCACACCTGCCATTTGTGTTTTTGAAGAATGTGGAAAAGAAATATATATATATATATATATATATATATATATATATATATATATATATATATATATATATATATATATATATAATATTATATCACATACTATGCAAAATAAACACTGAAATGAGATGACTTATCATTCCCAGACAATAAAATTTCTTATCGGAAACTCTGATCTTTAATTCATTACTTTAATTCAATTTTACTTTGACCTAATTCTTTCAATTTTTACTCTGTCATGTAAAAACCAGAATTGGCCAGAACTTTTTCCCAGAACACCCAGCAGACTACAAACATGGCTACACTTCCTGACTCACAGATTCATTGTCATGTTCACACTCTAGACTCACTGTCTCAGTCACACTCTAACAAAATTTAAAGGACTCTCAAACTCTTACTTCCTGCAAAGTATTGCTTAATGTTTATTACCTGATATACCCAGCCTTTATTTACTGGTCATGATAATCTGGATTATGATCTTGTTCTGATTTCCTGGTTTCACAATTCTGTTTTTTGCCCAGTTCAGTCTGAATGTTGATGGCCTGATTCTCTGCCTGTCTTTGACTATATTTTTGTCTCATGATTGGAAATTGTTTGTCTTTTAATAAAAGGATTTACTTGCAACTACACCTACGTCAGCCGCCGAACAACTTTGTGGCAACAGTTTGGGGAAGGCCGATCAAATGGGTATTATGGCCAAGTGTCCACATACTTATGGCCATGCAGTGTATAATACACATCAGTGTAATCTATCTGTTGCTACATACACTTTGTATCCATTAAGGCAGTTTTTCCTGTTTGTATTGTCAGAGTTACCATGCTAGCTAACATTCGAGAGATTATGAAGAAACCTGTTGTTAGTTAGCATTATAGAATGTTTTCCTGCATTCCTTGATTTTTTTGGTGAAAGAGGCACTAGTAACTAAAGTCAGTGTATTATTCGAGGCAGATGTCTGGTTCTTTTGTGAATCGTCCTTGCATGTCCATATTTTATATTTTTGAGTGAAGAATCCGAAGCCGCATTTCAACTTGAGTTATTATTTATATGCAGTATGTAGTTGCACTTTTACTTGAGGAAAGAATTAGGTTAATTTTACCACCTCTGTCTGATATTATATATGTTGGAATGTAACCATGACAACAGACATCAAGTAGGCAAACACATACCTCAAGGGTGGCTGAGTGAAATCTTAGTGCTGTATCACACATAATAGAAAGAAAAAAAAAGTTCATAACCAGCATCTTATGTTGTTCCTTTTTTTCTAATTCCCTCGTTTAATTCACTTCATAAGCACTTTATTGTTTTTAGAAGACACTTTTAGGCTCTTTATACATCATTGACCCTTGATGTAGCCACAAAAAGTGCTAGTAAAGTCTTCTTAAAATAGCTAATACATATTTTGAAGTCTCAAATCTTTGTATGAGGCTTGTAGAGATTAATGTATTTATACATGCATAATTATTGAGAGAGTGTACATAAAGTGGAGCTGAAAGGGCATACTGAAAATACTAATTTCAGATTTTCTGGAAGTTAATGCATTTATCTATTACATAGAGAAATAATCACAGCATGTTGGCTTGATGATCATTAGTAATGGTTTACGCTAAGCGGTAGTACAAGGTATGTTTATTCTATGCTATTGTCTGCACTGTGTTGCCACTAGACACAAGATATTAAATAAAAGCATGGACTCACCTGCAAATTCAAAACAGGTCATATATATATATATATATGTGTCTCATGAGACCAGGTTTTATTTATTTGGAGGGAAATTAAAGTTGTATAGGAAGGACGTTTTAATCTAGTCAACACCCGCAGAATAGTCTTAACATGGCGAATCTGATATTTTAAAAATGTGTTTGGATCCTGATTTCTGATTAGGTTGTGCTGGGAGTTGTGGAGGATTTACACTTTTAAAAACCAGTGCCATATTTACGGTATCCTATATCCAGTATCCTATTACGCCTATACAATCGTAACATATGTCTAATTGTAGCCCGAGTATGGAGTCTAGAAAGTTAGCAAAATAGAATATCAAACTCTGCAATATTTGGAGGAGTTTGCAAGTTTTTCTGCAGATTTGGGCCACAACGTGTTATGTGACGTCATCACAATGCTCGTTCAATCAAAGCCCTCTTCGGTTAATGTGCGTCGCACAGGAGTACAGCTAAAAGGTCACAGTTACCAACAAACATCACTGTGAAAGACCATGTAAACTATGCTAAAAAGAAAACGTCAACATATAAACAATTACACGCATTTAAAAAATCTGTTTATGTGAAGTGTCAGCCATATCAGCCTGTTGGTATCACTATAGAATCCGCAACGTTAGAACTATTTTAAGCAAAACTGGTCAATGTGTGTGTGTGTTTTTCTATTTTATTTTTTAAACTAAATGCTTTTATGACTTAAGTTCAAGCTTTAAGAACTGAGACAGATCTCTCTCTCTCTCTCTCTCTCTCTCTCTCTCTCTCTCAGGCACACCCAGATACATAAACACACAACCAACAGCAAGACAATTTCTCCCCCAGCTTTTCTGCCATGGTCAGGTATAGATATATATCAGGCTGCTGTTGGGTTTGATCAGCCTGTAAATGGCTGTGATGTGAGACCTTGTCTCCTCTGCAATCCTTCGCTCACCTTGTCAGGTGTTAATTTCTGATCCTGACTCACACTTCATTCCTCCCTCCTTTTCGTTTTCCTCTCAGCCCATGTTTGGCCGGATGAGGGGAGACAGCTGTCGCTTTGGAAGTGAGCTGTGGAAAAGCCTGCCGCTGCTCGTCGAGTCCGATTTCACATGATGTCCCCACTGGCTACTTCTACACAACACACACAACCATGAATTTCCCTTCCATTTCTTCCTCAATCTTTTCCACCCATTTAATGCGAATAGATAAATACGCTGAAAGAAACCTATTCTTTCTGTACGAGTTGTAAACTGAGGTCTCACGGTCTGCCATTACAACTTCTCGTGAAGTCTACAGGTTATGACCTCAGATTGCGTTCTGATTTTAAGCTTGTTGATCATGCTGTAGAATCCGCAGTTCTCTATCCCTCTTCTGTTGTCTGAAGACTAATGACTGCACATGTGAATTTACCGTACAAGATACAAAATTTAGTAATAAGTTGTTTTATTTTTCCGTGATTCTTCACAGTAAATTTATTATTATTATCATTATTATTGTTATTATTATTATTTGATTTGATCACATTCATTATTTTTTTCACATGTAGGTCACATGGTTTTATTTTCATATCTGTTTTTTGTCACTTGGTTTTACTTCAACATCTGATTCATTTTCACATGATTAATGTATTATGTTAATTTATCACATGTAGGTCATGTGGTTTTATTTTCCCATCACACTTTTCATCACATTTTCACATGTTTATATGAATTCACATGTACAGTCTCGTTATAGAATGCACTTTTCATCCACAGTTTTCACATATGATCACGTAATATTTTTCACGTTACGGAACATAATGGAGGTTAGGATGGATACAAATTTAGATAAGAGCTCTATTAAAGAGAGGCAGGCAGACAAGTCCAAACTGTGAAACAAAAGCATGGTCAGAAACAGGCAGTAGGTCAGGCGATCTGCAAACGGGCATTAAACAGTCAAGGCAAAAGCACACAATGAGAAACAAGATCAAAGACTATGAAACAAAACGAGGAACAAAGTACAAAGGCTTGGTTTGCGGAAATCTCACGCAATACTTTGTGAATTACAAAGAGACACGAGGGGTTTAAATACTAAACATAATCAGGGGTGAAACACAAAACAGCTGAGACTAATGACACATACGGGAAACAACTAATGACAATACAGGGGCAGAGACAGGACACAAATCACAACAAAACACACGTGTCAGAAGTAAACAAAGTCACCGTCACTGAAAAACCTGGAAGCACGTGCTTGCGCTTCGGAGAGTGCTGCGTGCTCCATCGCTTAGTGCTAGGGGAAATCGTGAAAATATTCACATAATCATCTGTGGGAAACATGTTCACATGAAATGAATGTCATTTTTCTCTAAAGGAAAGGAGATCATTTAATTCTAAATTGAATTATAATGCTTCAATTAGAAATTAAGATTTAAGTTAGTGTTCCTCCAATAGCAGAACAATAAATGACAACAATTAACAGAAATAATTAAGATAGCTGTCAAGGTAAAGGCATCATAGGTCATAGGTCAGATCATGGTTTTTATACCTAGAATGAAAAGGTTCATTCGTGATTGAATTATTAAAGTCATAATACTTTTATAATCAATTTTAAGGTATATAGGCCACAGGATACAGACTGTACGAATAAAAAGCAAGTATTATTTAAAGCTGGTTTTTTGTTTTGTTTGGTACAGTATGGTTTCATTTCAGCGATGGAGTCCTACTTTTCAGTGTTATGTCCACGAAAACAATTGCAACAAACCAGCACTGTCAGAGTGTCAGCTGAACCAAAAATAAGTCGCTCACTTTGCATCCTCCAGGCAATGTAGTGTTACAGCTGCACACATCTGGTGAGGCAGTTATGCTTTCAGCATCTAGCAAGAGCCAGCAGACTTTCCAAAGAAATTACAGGCTTGGTAATTGTGCTCACACATTCTTGTTAAAAATGCTTTTTGGGTAACAGTTTATAAAACTGCCTTGGCACAGCTGCCTTGAACATCCTCAGCTCACCTCTCAGGTTATTGCTTTTACTAGGTATACTTAAATAGTTTAACTTTTATATGACAATCAAGAATTTGTCTGCATTTTCACAGACAGAGAGTTCACCCTTTGCAATAATAGCTTAATTGTGATTCTCAGCATTATCTACAGTCCCCTCTGAAACTATTGGAACGGCAAGGTCAATTCATTTGTTTTTGCTATAGACTGAAGTAATTTGGGTTTGAGATCAAAAGATGGATATGAGACAAGAGTTTAAGATTTCAGCTTTAATTTCCTGAAATTTACATCTAGATGAGTTAAACAACATAAAACATACAACCTTTTTGTTTCAAATCACCCAATTTTTAGGTGAGCAAAAATACTGGAACATGTGATTGACAGGTGTTTCTTGTTACCCAGGTGTGTCCTGTTAGATTGATTGTTTAAACAAGCAACAGCTCTGAACATCTACTCTTCGTTTTAGCCTTCAGTTTCACCTGTGAAGACTGTATTTGTTGATAGAAAGGATAGGTGGTTTTGGCACACACAGAGAGGTAGCTATATGGAAAAGTACTTCATGCCCACGGTTAAATATGGTGGTGGCTCATTAATTTTTTGGGGCTGTTTCTCTGCCAAAGGACCTGGAAAATTTTGTTAGGATACATGGCATCATGGACTCTATCAAATATCAACAGATATTAAATGAAAACCTGACTGCCTCAGAAATCTTAAAATGGGCCGTGGTTGGATCTTCCAGCAGGACAATGATCCAAAATATACATCAAAATCAACACAAAAATAGTTTACTGACCACAAAATCAAGGTCCTGTCATGGCCATCCCAGTCCCCTGACTTGAAACCCATAGAAAACCTGTGGGGTGAACTGAAGAGGAGAGTCCACCAGTGTGGACATTTGAAGGATCTGAAGAGATTCTGTATGGAGGAATGGTCTCAGACGCCATATGTTTTCCACAACGTAAGGTTTGGATATACAGGTTTTAGATCAACACATGCTTCCATCCAGATTCCATCCCATCTTTACTTCTGAGAGACTCTGCCTCTCTAATATACTCTTTTTTTTTATGCCCAATCATGTTACTGGCCTGTTGCCAAATAACCTAATTATTTACAAAAATGTTCCTCCAGCTGTTTCTTTTTAGTAACACTTACTTTTCCAGCCTTTTGTTGCTCCTGTCCCATCTTTTTTGAGAAATGTTGCGGCTATCAAATTAAAAATGACCTTATTTTTTCCTTATCATTTCCTCAGTTTCATCATTTGATATGTTTTCTATGTTCTATTGTGAATAACATATGGGTTTTTGAGATTTGCAAATAATTAGATTCTGTTTTTATTGACATTTTACACAGCGTCCCAAGTTTTTTGGAATTGGGGTTGTATTTATAAAGAATTCCCACTTCCAGCTCCCACATCATAATGTTGACTCACAACATTGAGAACACCACAATGGAAGCAAAAGCATAATCCAGCAAACAATGACTATAATTACATAAACAGCATTTGACTGTACAGACACATTGTGGGGTCTGTGGAAACATTTCAGTTCCATGGGTGGTCCTGTTTAAGCTGCAGCTTTTCTATGATAAGCTTGGTAATCCAATGTTTAGAGTTAAAAAAAAAAAAAAAAAAAAAAAAAATTAAGGAAGCAACTGTGGTAAGATGTAGTTTTGTCCCTCTCTGGACTGAAAGCAATGATGCCTGCTACACTAAAGCGAAAGTCAACCACTCATGACATTAGTGCCAGCGTATTACTGATGGTTCCAGCTCATACTTATGGAGGCACATCTTTTAAAGGGAATACAAGCGTGAAGTAAGAAGATATTTCTTTGCAGACTTAGTGCAGTGTTTGTTGAATGATATAGAGGAACTTCAGGGGGAAAAAAGAGGGAAAAGTTTTGATACGCATTTAGAAGAAATCAAATCATACATTGTTGATCTGCTATGATCAAGCTAAAAAAAAAAGAGTAATCTTTCCAAGATAAAAATAAGTCAGTGTTTCAGTTTTGTCATCCACATCAGATTATTTGCTCTTAATAAATGCCTAAAAGTTCCATCACGTGCCATGAAATGTGTAGCATTATTCAATGTGTTGACGTAATTTCCACTGAAACAGGAAGTCAGGGCAGGACAAATCGAGTGGCTCCTTCCCCTTTTTAAATAGCCAATAGCATTTAGTTTACCTCACAGCAATGGCTAAGCCGTACTTAACAGTTAGTACTATGGATTTTTATAATGTTGGGGGGTGGAACATTTCAAATTCTAGAGAGCCTTTGATTGGATAGAAAATCTGATGAGAAGCTGAAGTGCAGAATGATGTCATCAAAATCCGTATTGGTGGTAGAGAGAGACTATAAATTTTGACTGCATATGTCTTCTAAATGCAAATTTTGTCATTGTTTTGGAGCACACTAGCTTATAGTTAACCTTAAGGCTAACATATTCATACTAAAAGCCACAAAACACAAAAGAAATCCCAAATGCAGCTGCTTATCTATCTTCAAGTAAGTGTGTAATAGTTTGCCCCATATCTTTCTTATTATGTCCTCGTGATATAATGCATTGCTCAGCCCCAATAGCTTCATTGTTGAGCTATTGATAGATATAGGATTTTAGCCGTCCCATCTAATGTCACTGGTAGGCAGTAAACAAATGAGTACGAAAAGCGAAACCTATAAATCAAGCATAATTACACATAAACATGGGTATAGTTAAAGCATGCAAATATCTTCACATTTTATATAAAAGATAAATGATGTAGAATGGCATAATGAAACTTTTATGCATTGGCTTCAGTATTGCACAGAGCAATTTGTTTTCAAAACAAGTTCAAAATGGAGAAAACATCACTCAGACATGTGGAACTGTGTATAAATCAAAGCAGGTTAGCAGGTTCTGTACAAAGATCCACAAATACATTTGTTTCATAAATCCACATGTGTGATGTTTAGAACAATGAAAGAAAGGTGCGTTTGGGCGTGTTAAATGATCAAGGACATTGCAAAGTATTTATAGGATAAATTCATACATTGTCAGTAAATGCTTTATCCTGGTCAGGGTTATGATGGATTCAGAGTATGTCCTGGGAATACACCTTGGATAAGGCAAGACTATACCTGAATACATACTTTCACACTCTCGTTCACACCTGGGGCAATTTAACATAGCCAATCCACCTATTAGCATGTCTTTGGGAGGTGGGAGGAAACCGGAGAACCCACACGGACAGGAAACATGAGGAGACAAAAGGAGAACATATGAATCCCAATACAGACAGTAATCTGAGCTTCAGGATCATTCACGAAATTCCTTGCGGAACTTTCTTGCAAGCTGTCTACCTAATGTGAACTAACTAACTACTGGATCTTTTAAAAAACAAAACGAATCAGGGAACAATTTTTATAGTTCATAATAGACATTTCATATTTTATCAGAATGATTTTAGATTTTGGGTTTGTTGCATTCCAGAAACCAGAAACGCTGTCAGAATCTGCTACAAAACTGAGACACAGTGCTGCTGCTAGTCAAAATAGGGTCCTTTAAATGGAATTTTTTATAATGCCCAAATGATTTTCCATGAAGATTTTCATTTACTATCTATGACAATTTTTTTTTTAAGAATGACAAAAACATGTGCAGTGAACCTACTAGTAGGTAATATATTTAACATTTAATCATCAATTTTTTGGAGAGTCCAGCAGAGATTATTCTGTTTCAAACATGAAAAAAATCCATACCCAAACAAACCCAAACAAAATCAAATGAATTTTTCAAATAAATTTGTTTTTCAATTTCAGGCCAGTTTGCTTAGAAATATGGTTTCATTTTAGAGCACTGTAAGGCAGTGTTCAGGTCATGCTACTGGAGCAAACGTATTGATTGTACATAAAAAAAGAATGATGTGCCTCCTATTTGTATCTGTATTTGTATGTGATTAGATCACATTATCTGTTTATTCCAAATAATATATTCTTATTTGATTACATTCCAAAAACTTACATTAAATTAATCTATTTTTGAGAACTCTCACAGCTCCAAAAGTTGTACAATTTCTAAATTCATATCATCAAAGTGAAAACAATGTTTTCATGGCCTACTAAAACATGTTTTGAGAGATGCTTACTTATCTGTATATCAGCTACCATCTCTCCGCTGGTGTCATTTTGAAAAGCGAGAATGGTAAATGAAGCATCTGATAGTTGCAGCCAGTGTTTACCTGTGTGATTAGTTTAACAAGCAGTTTCAAGCGCCACATTTAAACTATTCAGCTGATAAGTATGGATTTTTTTCATGTTTGACACAGAATTGAGTGGTTGCATGTTGCGGGTCTAATTCTTACTGACTATTCTTCAGCATGTTATCCGCCATGAGACTCTCAATAACACAATTCACAGTGATAACTCAGCTCTTTCTTAGGCAAGAATAATAACAAAAAACAGCAGGAGGGGAAACAAAACTCCAAATAGCCTACATAACATTCACAATTTAACTCAACAATCGTGATTTATTGCATGGAACTGGAACAGTTGCTGGCTGAACAACTGACTGCACTTTTATTGCAGTCATTTATTGATTTATTCATTTGGTTGATGCTTTTAACTTACAAGTGAAGCAGAATCCAATCCAAGGATATATCTGAGCAATTAAGGCTGTGCTGAAGAGTCCAATAGTGAGGCAGCCATGTGATTTGAACTCACACCATTGCAGTCACTAGAATGGAATATCCTTAAAAGTCTTTGGTTGAGACACTGAGCAAGTGGGTGTCCACCATTGCCAAGATACTTGATAGATATTCGATTAAATTACACCCAGCCATCACAATCATATAACTAAAAGCACCGAGCTGTAATTATTTAGTCCCAATGCAGGTGCTGGACTGCCTTCTCATGTAGTTCCATGAGAAATAATAATGGACGATCCTTAGCTTAGTGATGGTGTATATATATATATATATATATATATATATATATATATATATATATATATATATATATATATATAAATTTTGCACTGACCATCTGCATTTCTGATGTTAATTAGTATGTTATGTTTATGTTTATCTGTACTGTACTACTGTACTAGCTTGTACTACTGTACTGTACTCTTGCGCTGTTGAACACATTTGCACAGGTGAACTTTATGTAGTCCAGTGTACATCTTTGCAGTCTTATTTAGTTCTGTGTCATATGTAGCTCTGTGTTGTTTATGTAGCACCATGGTCCTGAAGGAACACTGTTTCAGTCCATTATGTACTGTACCAGCTGTATATGGTAAAAATGACAATAAATTCACTTGAACCTGAGATCTATCCATCTATCCTGATGCCCGCAAGCTCCCTCAAAGTCATATCCTATCCTGTTTCTTCTTCATCGATTGACTGCTCACTATGATTGATCTGTCTCTATTACGTACATTATACAGGACCAGAAGGGTATCCAAGCTCTGCCAGATGATCATCAGCCTCAGGAACTTTCCAAAATCGCTGTAGGCTCTGCATTATGGGAACCCCATATGGTGCAAGCAGCTATTCAGTGAGGTTCTGAAAAGTACTCATGTCTTCACAAATGAGTTTGCTTCTTGAGCTGCCTCTTTTTGTTGAACATAGAAAGCAGTCTCAAACATAAAGTATGAGGCTTTTTTTTTTAAAAAAAAAGAAAAAGAAAATCTAAACGCTTCCATGGAAACCACATTTCAACATCTGTTTGAGTTTGTGTGTATGAGGCAGCATGTCAGTGAGGGTCTAGTGCACTGCTCCTTGTTGAATATGTACTACATGTAGTCAAGTATATTAGATGAGGTGATCAATTTTCAGGATAAATGGAAATGATTCTTCTTAATGAACCCCAGACACAGCAGGCGCAATAACAATGCAGGGATGCTTACTGTATTTGTCAGTGTGCATTTGTAGTGCCTTTGTGATTTAACAGTTATTTAAGTAAGGAATAAAACATGACAGGCTGTGCTGTTATAGGAAAATAATTCATGACATGGTGAATATGATGCAGCTAGACACAAAGTGGAGGTATTTTTGCCACCATGAAGTGGAATATTTTCCTATAACAGCACTTCCTGAAGTGTTTTATCCCCATATATGAAAATAGGTTTGTGTAAAAAAAAAAAAAAAAGTCATGTTACCAAGAAGTCCTTTGTCCTGAAGACTCTTCCATGGAGGAAAACTTACTGACCATTACAAAGTGTGGACACCCAAGACTCCTCCTATAAATGTTAAAAAATTATCTCCCTACAGAATGTTTCGCCACATCAACGACTATAAGTGTTAAATAACATGTTTGTTTATCTGTTAAATATTAGGCTTTGATTAGGGTGTTTGCTGTACAAGTCTTTATGAAGGAGTTTATGTTACTATAGAAACAATAATGTATTAGTGCTAGAGCATTAATATAAACTTAACATTTGAGTTATAGTCTGAACTGTAGTCAAAGCTGCTGTTATAGAAAATTCATCAACACCATCTGACCAATCAGTTCAAAAATTCAACATTGCTGTGGTATTGACAGATTTTATTAAATGCAATGCAAACAAATCATATTTTGTTAATTAGAAGTTAGCATAAGATTTCATGAAACAATTTATTTTAGGAAAGAATAATCTGTGAATCAAAGAGTCGACGTCAGAATTCCCATCATTACTACAAAGGACCAGAATTTGGCCAAATATCCAGCCTTGGTAAAGGACATGGGCATTTGGACAAGGCACATTCACTTACAAACGATTAATTGCATTGCTTCCTCCAAAACAATGAAGGCACTAATGCCCAGGGGATTCATTGAGACTTAATCTGAGCCTGACCTTAACCATGAGCCATCATTGCCCTTTTCATTACTTATAATGTTAGTACCAAACATGAGAATTGTGGATTGTTAGCAGAATTGCATTTCGCTGAAAAGATCACGTTCCTTAACCTGATTCTGACATTTCATGACACATGCATAAAAAGGCCATTTGGTGAAGATGAAGTTTTCTTTAGTGGCTTTTCTTTACAGAAATGTAATATATGGATTGTTTAATCCTAGAAACCTACAGTAGATGCCCACATGTGACTGATCGAAAATCGGAACAAATTGTCATAATTTAGTCAACACTCGTTATATTATGTAAAAAAATTAATAAAAAAGTACAGCTAAACATACCATTAAGCAGCAAAAAGGTACAGTATATTCAGATGTTATTTTCAACACACTGTTTGCGAGTGCACGCCACACCTTCAGCAAAATGACATGGAGACTATAAGTGGAACTGTAAGAAGTTAAGAGACCTATGAGAACTTGGGCTGAAGTTCTAGGTGGGTTCTGTTTCAAGATTGATAGCTAGGATCATTACATGGTCTTGCATACCAATTTTGAATAGTATAGGGAGGAGACAGGATGGTGGTGGGTGTGGAAACATCATCATTAGTGGAAAAAGAGAGAGCTAGGAAGCTAGAGGAAGTTAACTAGAAAGAAAGTGGAGCTTCATGTGTGGACTTTCTTTTATTTTATTTTAAGACTCTATTTAAATGATAAATGATCAATAATAAACTGTCATCATTTTTTAAAGTGATTCAAGTCTCTAATACCCACCTGGGTTTATGCCACATTTCCTTCAAATACTAAACATGGTAAACACAAATAATGTAATCCTTTCATTCAATCAAAAAAAAAAAAAACATTAACAAACATCTGTTCTTTTGTGTACTTTGTATTTTGTATGTTTGGTTAGGTCATCTACTTTTAGTTTCTCCTCCAAAGGCATTCTGGGAAAACTGGATGAAACAGTAGGTATGCATGGAAAAGATGAGCTACCTCAATGAAGCCATGAAGTACACAACAAAGTTGATGTGTTGAGTAAAATACAAAATATTTTTAAAAAGCAAACTGTATAGATAGAAGAAATAGAACATTCTGAATGAATATTAATCATGACTGATCTTTTTTTCCCCACCAATTTTTGAAAAATGACAGATGTATTAGTTAGGAACAATTCACTGATGGCATCTAATACAACAATTACCTAACTGAATTCATTTTGCATTGATAGGAAGCCCTGTTATATGAAATACGCATAAGTAATAAGAGGTAAACCATCAGTGTCAGCTTCGTCAGCAAATGTGAAGGAACAAGAGGTGGGGAAAAAAGTGAGACTCATTCATCATAAAAAGGCCATGAAATTTTCAGATTTCACCATCTTGCCTTGATGCATAACAGAACCAGAAAGCTAATTATTTATAAGGCTCTTCATCATAAGAACGCTGGTTTATTCCTGACTAATAACTGTCACTGACTGAGCGCTCCCTCTTGTAGCTGACTGCTGTGTTGCTTTCCTGCATATTGAGTTTCCTCACATATTCAACTGACTTGATTTACATATTTATGGAGAACGCTTCCAAGCTGATGATGTTTCTCGATGAGACTGTAAATCATGGTTTAGCAAAATTAACTCTGATGATGACATGCCGGCATTTCCTATTATGATTTGTGCCTTAATTCACAGTGGCATAATAGTCTACTGGCTGATTTCGGTCAAATTATTACATGATTAAGGTAAAAATGAGATGTGCAAGTGTGCAATGTCTGGGCAACATTTCATTTCCAAACATTCAGATTGCTTTTCCATATCCGAGATTACATAGATATGATGCCAATGGTTTGGAGGAAAATCTGATTTACACTGTAGTCCATTTCACTCAAATGTAGTCGAGCAGCTAAGACATGTCTGGTTCCAACTTTTCATTTATCGGGCTCATTATTCAAATGTGTACAATAATATTTACTGGAGCTATGGTGCTATTTATTCCTGAACTTTCCACTGACATAAGACATTAGGTCCAAGAAGTCATTATTTATACACCTGCATGTTTTTGAGTTATTGAGGTTTGGATGAAATCCTCTTCTGACCACACAATGATTGAGCTATAAGATGAAAACAACAACAACAACAACAACAACAACAAAAACCTTGCTGCTGTAACATTAGGAGGTAGCCATTTTTGAGAAAGGTTGTTATTCCATCCACTTGGCCCCACCTTTTAACATTTACAGTTGAGGTCATAAGTTTACATGCACCTTGCTGAATTAGAAAAATGTTAATAATTAAAAAACAAAACAAGAGGGATCATAAAATCTGCATTTAGGTTTGTACTAATATACAAATAACAATTTACACCTATCATCCTGTTCAAAAGTTTACACCCCCTTGGCTCTTAATGTATCATGTTGTTTTCTTGAGCATCAGTATATGTTCACACCTTTTGTAATAGTTGTGTACGAGTCCCTCAGTTCTCCTCAGTGTGAAACGATGGATCTCAAAATCATATAGCCACTGTTGGAAATTAGTCAAATATGCAGAAGATGCTGGAAAACCGAAGAATGTGCAGGACCTGGAGCACTTTAACTGCTCAGAACAAACAAGGGACTCATGAACAACTATCACAAAACATAAAAACAGTCGTTGATCATCCAGATAATGACACACAGTATTAAGAATCAAGCGTATGTAAACTTATGAACTGGTTTGTTTGTGTACAATTTTTTAAATGATTAAAATTTTGCAGATTCTGTAAGGCATATTTAAACTTATGAGCTCAACTGTAAATATGCCATTTTACCAGAAATCTGAACATTATGATGATAAAACATTTTCACAACGAACCTAAGTTTGTAACTACAGACGTGGCTTTGTTGAAGTGAAATTATTTCTAATTTCTAAATTATTTTTACTATAGTTGTTGCAAGCAAGTATAGTATGAAGACTTGGGCGTGTACTTATGGAAAATTATCTGGTTGAGATAATCTTCTATTACGCCAAAATTCTCTTAACATATCTTCCACCCTGAGACAGGTTAAATATGTTTAAATCGAAATATTTATCATGTCCTTATTGATTCTGGTGCTAATTTGTTGGTTGGTGCTGTATTTTCATTATTCCTGTGAGAGTTAGCGGTTGTCTGCCGCATTGGCATCACATCTAATTAATATTGGTCAGGTTCACTCTTTGCTCCTTAAAACAAAAGAGTGATGGTTTCTTTTCTGACAATGATATTCAATGTCATATTAATGAAAAATCCAACATAGAAGTACTGGAGACAGCAGATGTTGGATTCAGAGTTCCAGAATGGAACGCATCTACTGTACAGTATATGTGGCAGCTGCACTGGGTTACAGCAGAGACTAGGCTTGGCCAGTTAGCGATCTATGAGATGATGAGCGATGGGGTTGATGGCAGTATTAGTATAAAGTTGAAGCTTTGGATTCTGATCTCTTTGTGCAGCGTGTTACAGATGAGGAGAGAGCTGAATTCCTACGATCAGTATGTAATCGAATGGCACTGTGGGTAATATAGGAAAGGGTTCATTCAGAATTTCATTTCAAAGTAAATACTGGACTCCATTAAAGCTCACATGTTATTATAAAGATTTATATTGTAGTTGTTCTGGGTGGATTTGTACTTCTGGTGTAAATTTGATATCAAACCATCATACCAGCTTTAAGAGGAACATTCCTACCTCCCTATATACTTTTGCCATCTCATACCCATCCGTCTAAACTAATGTTATAGCATTAGCTAGTGAGATGGAGCCGCTTCAATTCGGATAAATTGACGAGCCAATGTTAACCTTTAATCTGAAGAGTGGAGAAAGTGAGACGTAGAAGGAGACTATATGAAGAACAAGTACTATATTAGATACCCTGCCGTTTTTTACTTAGAAGGCTGTAATGGATTTCTGCTAACAGCACAGGATGAGACTCAGTGAGTCTGTCAGTGATGAAGCGAGTGTCAGTCGGTGTTGATTGTGTCTGCAGGCATTCTGTTTGATCCCCGGCATGACGCAGTAACACACACTCACACACTCACACAGTTCTCTCCTCATTGTCTTTCACTGTCTCAAACACATTTAAGCCTAGCTCTGTGCTCTCAGGAACACACAGTCCTTTCGCCCACTCTTGTACATCACACACACACACACACACACACACACACACACACACACACACACACACTCCGCTCCCCCTCCTGCTCTGCATGCTGGTGCTGTAGCCTTTCATTCTGTTTGGCTACAGCCAGCTCTTTCATACGGCCGAGTGTGTTTGGAGTGTGAAGCAGCCAGGCTATTCGGAAAGGTCAGCCAGAACCTCGTATTGAACACGTGCTGTTAGGAAAATCTTTAAAAATGTGTGTTGTTTTAAAAGGTGCTGCTCCCTCCTGTGCTTTGTCAAAAATGACCACCTAAGGTCAGCTAGACTTGGCTGTTCCAACAAGCGGTGGTCCGGATATGGCTTGCATATACCTTTATTGATCTCTGGTGTTAAAAAGATGGACTCACTTGAACGAACAAAATTGAAAGGAAAGACTCCAAAATCAGGCACAACAGCAAATATGGTATTTATACAAATCTTATATGACAATGCGCATAATGCATTGTCAACTTAAATATTATAGTAGTATTAATATGTACTGCAGGATATGAGATGCTTGCTTCCTGTTTTTCCTTCTGATTTAACAGTGTCTTGGCCACACACCCAAACCTTATTCTCACATGCATCACATTCTGTTGTTTTCTTAGTCTGTGTATTTATACTCATCTGCTTGCTGCTGTGTATGCTTTCCTGCTGTAATTCTTAGTGGTTGTTACTACTGGTCAAAAATGAGGACTGCAACAAGTGCGAGTAGAGGCCCATTGGGGAAAGAATCACACTGCCCCATGTTCACGCTATGAACATTTTCCGTGAAAGAGAAGCAGCAGACAGGGTAGTTAATAACAGGGGTTGCTCCATGGCCACCAACATCATGTTTTATTGCAAATAATCCATCCACCTTCCGTGCTGTTTATTGTACACAAGGTTGCGGGGGAGCCTGGAACCTATCCCGGGGGGTACAAGGCTGGGGACAACCCATCACAGGGCACAATTGCACAGGGCACAAGTGCAGATAGTGTGTCTATGATGTACAGAACCATTTCTATTGTAAGAAATACTGCAAAGATTGGGAGAAAAAAAAGGGGGAATCATGTAGTAGATAATGTCTGTACATTAGTATAGTGCATACACCACAGTGACCTTGTATCCCACTCAAAATCTGAGACAAAAGAAGAAAAGAGTATCTCTTTTTTCCAGAGACCAAATGTTTTGGGCTAGTTTCAAGTCTTTTGTGCGGTTTTTGAGCTGTAGTTGGGTTAGAAATTTTGTCATCACACCCACATGTGAGTCTTCCCCAAACTTTGGAAGCACACAATTGTATAGGATGTTTTTGTATGCTGTAGCATTAATATTTCCCTTCACTGGAACTAAGAGGCCCAAACCTGTTCCAGGATGACAACGCCCCTGTGCACAAAGCAGCATTCATGAAGACATGGTGTGCAAAGTTTGGAATGGAAGAACTTGAGTGACCTGCACAGAGCCCTGACATCAACCCCACTGGACACCTTTGGAATGAATTGTAATGCCGACTACACCCCAGCCCTCCTCACCCGGCATCTACTGTACTCCTGACCTCACTAATGCCCTTGTGACACAAAAAATTGACACAATACTCCAGACAGGCTCCAAAATCTAGTGGAAAGCCTTCCCAGAAAAGTGGAGGTTACAGCAAAAGGGGACTAAATCTGGAATGGGATGTTCAAAACTCACATATGAGTGTTATGATCATGTGTTTGACATACAGTGTAGACCTACCTGATATACTCATGCCAGCATCACGTGTCAGTGTCACTGCTGTGCCGAGAGAGATCCTCCCATGGTCATCCCATGACGGTCCCTTCCTATTTGATGAACAATGTACCTGGGCCGACAAATTGTGCATAGCAGATTCAATAAATGTTTCCTTCCAAGAGTATCTTTATAGTAGATTATCTAATAAAATACCCTATCTCTGCAGGTAAAGGAAGGTATAGCTAATAATCTGGCAGTGCTACATAACATATTTATTTTCCTTTTGGAACATATTTGCCTATGTTGACAGTGTTTACCTGTGTTCCTGTCCCTTCCATGAACTACAATTACAAAGAGAAAAAGACAGCAGCTGTAAAGATGTGATGAATAGTGTTGAAGGGTCCTTGGAACTGACTGGAGGTCTCTGGTCTTACACTACAGTGGCTGAAACACCTGTGCAGAGTCCTAATGGCAACATCTTCCTTGTCTTACCTTCCTCTTCACTTCCTCTTTCAATTTACCTTGACCACACACCAGCATGAATGATTCCAGATGCCCCAAGGCAACAGAAGGAGATATTTCTGTTCTACTCCCTTCATATCAACACTGCCAGACATGTTATTCTCAGTGTTATTGCAATTATTCCATTTCCTTTTATATCTTGCTTCAACCATGAGAGTGAGTCTCTTGACAAATTTTTCTACTTTACTTGCAAAACATGAGGATAGGTGTGAAATGAATTGTAAATTTCCTCTACCTAATGCTATATCGTGCATGCGCATCGACTTATTTGTCAATCACAAGCCCACTGGGGTCAGTGTTTGGGAGGAACCTGTCAAAAACAACCAAAGACTGAAGCGGCAGATGAATGGGGCTTGGAATCTGAAAATTCAGTGTGAGAATCCACTAGATCAGTCATTCCAGTAGGGTTCTAGCTTTGGGCAAACGATCAAATCAATTTCAAAGTGTTTAATCTGGCATTGATTTAGAATTGATCCCTGTAAATGGGACCTCACATTGCGCCACAGTTTGTATGTTCTTATCACTCAACCATTTCAGTAATGGGTGCTGACCACATTTGATTTATCAGTATGCCATCATTCTAATAATATCGATTTACAGGTGCATCTCAAAAAATTTGAATATCATGGAAAAGTTCATTTTTTTCCATAATTTAATTCAAAATGTGGAACTTTCATACATTCATGTATAACATTCATTATACATTTCACATTATAAGTGAAATATTTCAAGCTTTTTGTTTTCAGGACTTGTGTACCTGTTTAGAACTCCAAAAATCAGAAGGTTGGTTAAAAGAACGTGTTGCCTCCCCCAATTTCAGAGCTGATGTTCCTGCTACTTTTGGAAAACCAAAAGTCTTCTTTTTCTTCACTTTCTTCACTTTCCTATGGATATCTGGAATGTCATCAAGATTGATAAATGACGGGATTACTGAAGCAATCATTAGCAAAGGAAATTGTAATCAGTTGGTGGATTTCCACTTTTACAATTTGTAAACAAACCTTGATCTATCTATTTCCATCTATTTTTTCATACATATTTATAGCAAAATAGTCTTATAATATGTCTTTGATGAATATACTTTTCTCAACACTGGTATTATGTATAAAAAATACACTGGTATAGGTTAACTGTTCTACTTTGGGCATGTGTTAAGGCTTATTTATACTTGAAGCATAACATTACATGCGTGTGCAGAAGCAGTGGCATGAGTGACATTATTCAAACACATGCCTTAGTATATCTTAAGTACTGTACATCTGAGGGATTAAATCAACAGCCACAAGATGGCCATCAGAGCCAAAACATACCTGTCTGTCCATTTTCCAAGTCAAACTTTAAATTGTTTAGTGAGTTCATACGTGGCAATGAAACTTGCAAGCTAATTGTCTCTCTAAAACATTCCACTATTGTGATTGTTCCCATGAGCTACATCTCAAATCTAAACTAGGACCTTACATTCAAAAGTATTTACTAGAAGATTCAAGAAACAAACCTTTCAGTAGATTTGAATGCTTCATGAGAGGTGTATGAAAGTCAAACAAACCATTATATCCATGAGAGCGGAGTACGTTTGTGAATTTTTTGAACAAAATATCAAAAGGTTAAACAATAAAAACAATTTTTCATAGCCTTATTTGCTCATATTTACCAAGGGTGCCAATATTAATTTAATATTAATTTAATATACATACACATATGTACATACATACATATACACACACACACACACACACACACACACACACACACACACACACACACACACACATGCAGGAACGTTCATGATGTGAATAGATCAGCTTGGGCCAATGTCTGTGTATATATATATACACACACACACACACACACACACACACGCACACATATATATATATATACGCACACACACACACACACACTCACAGAGAAGCTCATCTGATGAAACAAGAAGCGACAGCTGATACACAGCAGACACATACCGCAGGAAGGTGGAATAGGAGCTGAGGAAAACACAAAATAAACTTTAGGAATGTGTGAGAATATTTGACTCCCAAAACCGAGACTGCAGCCTCGATAGATGGCTTTTTGATAGCACTCTATGAAGACTCATCCTCGGTTGACAGTTGTACTAAATGAGCCAGTCTACCAAGGCAACATACAGTATCCATGGCATTGGAAAGTGTGCACCATGGCAATCACACTGAAAATCTTTCAATTATTTTATTGAACCAACTAAAGTCAGTTCTTGAATTCTGTCAAATATGTGACTGCCTAATGCATATTCAAAATCCTAACTGCTATCCTTATGGTCTATGGAGAGACAAATATAAGAGAATGCTTAATATGAGAAAGTACTTTTTACTATCCAAGTAATTTAGGCTTTTCTGTCCATGTGCAAGCTGAGTGTTTACATGTCTGTTTTGGTACAGCCACAAATTCTTCCCACTGAAAAGTATCTCAAAAAGAATGAGAATGAAACACATCTAGAGCTTAAAGCTGCTGGTGGTAGTATTTTGCCCTCTCTAGTAGCAAAACCCTATTGCGAGCTACTTACAGAAGAACATTTCATAAAGCAGACTTCGTTCTCTGCTGCATGGATTAATCTCACCACTTCAGACAGAATTCTGGGCTATGAAATTTCAAGTAGTATGCCTAAAAATGGCATACATACAATCTATTTAGCATGTTAGAATGTGACTGGAGTATTCACAACTCTGCTCTTTCCTTAGTATAAAAGAAGCATCATGAGAATTAAAAAAACAAAGAAAACTTTTTTGTGCAAATCAGTAAATACCAGGAGAGAGATAAAACATGTCATTTGCTCTAGTGTAATCTCACAGCACGCTGCTCTGCATCAGGATCAGAAATGGCACCATGAGCTAGCCCACTAACTGTAAACCATGTTAGGCAGGAGACAGATAGTATTAGCATACTAGCCAAAATAGAGAGTAATAAATATAAGTTTCACAGACAGTCTGGATGAGTCACGCTGGTTCAATATACAGTAACTGAGTTTGAAATACAAAAATACAGAGAAATGCATAAACTTTAGAAATTTCACAATGAGGATGAATCATATGACTGTCGTTCATTGGCTTTCAAAGAATTATTGATGTATTTTATTCATCTTCAGTAATTGCTTTATCCTGTTTATAAGTGTGAGGAGAGTAAATGCAGAAAATAAAATTAATACACAGAATGAATTATATGCGGGATTATAAATACATGACTGTGCATGGTAACTAGACAGGACAATAGTGGATGGATTATATGGCATAATTTAGAAATTGTTGGACTTTGTGTAGCTGTTTATTTGTAGAAGTTATCTTGAAAAGCTGTCCCAGTAGCAGTGATTTACTAAGAAACTGTCCCTATTGCAGCTGGATTGGAAAACAATGTCTAGCAGCAACACGATTGGGGTAAAACATGTCCACCATCCATATCGTCCAGGTGCACAGTGATGGTCAAATAGTATGTGTTCATTTGATGGTGGGTCTTGAGAGTCTTGATTATTTGAGGGTTGAGTTGTTTGATGACCTCAAGGAGGAAGCTGCTGCAGAGTCCATTAGAGGTGGCACTGTTGCGCCAGGATCTTCTGCAAGACAGCAAGAGGGTGAGGTACACTAGAGTGGTAGGATGGATCATCCACTATACTGGTGACCTTCCTGATGCTTTTGATTGTGGTGTCACCGTGTATAGAGGGTCTTGTGATCTGAGATAGTGCAGTTCCCAAACTAGGCAGTTAGACAGCTGGTCAGGATGATCTCTGTTGTCATCCTGTAGAAAGCGGTGAGGATGTAAGGGAGGAAAAAAGTGAAGTGAGGATGTTGCTAGGTTTTCTTTATCCTGGTCAGAGTTGAAGTGAATCTGGAGGCAAACCCGATAACATTAAGAGTAAGAAGGCACCCCAGATGGGATGCCTACCTGCATAGTTTAGGACAGTGGGAGGAAACTGGAGAGCACAAAGGAAATCTACTCAAGCACAGTCAGAACATGCAAAACTCCGTACAGACAGTCAACGCAAGAACTCTGAACCTGTGAGGTGGAAGTGCTACCCACTGCGCTGCCGTGTCACCCCCAACCAATAATAAATATAAATGTCTTCTTGTTCAGCAAGAAAAAAATTCAAACTCCATCATTCCTAACTCCCTTTTCCTCTTATATTATTCCTCTCACTTCCTTACTCCCATCTGCTTTGTTTACACTTTTACTCTCTTTTTCACTCTCTCACCTGATTGGCTGTCTGCTCCTGTCTGTCATTCTACAGTCAGACTTCTTCATTCGTTTGCATATATCTGAGCTGCCATATGATGTGCACAACATTCCTGACAGTTCTGGACCTGACGCCACTGACACAGCACTGACTGTGCATTAATATTATATGATTGTCAATGTGACCCAGCAGCTCTGAAGCACTTAAAAAGATATATTAAAAGATGAATTGAAATTTTATATCTCGGTTTCTGAAAAACTGCTTTGTGACAATGCCCATTGTTAAAAGCGCTATATAAATAGAATGTAATTGAATTCAATTTATCTGTCCCCTGACATAATAATTTAACAAATTTTTGTCTTTGGCTAAAGAATTAATTAAAGTGTTTTAATGAAAAGTCATGTTTTGCATATTCATTGACAGCATTTGTCTTAGGTATTTTTTTTCTTTTTTTTTCTTTTTTTTTGAATTAATTTTTTTATTTTTATTTTTTATTTATTTATTTTTTTTATGTAAACAGCCTTTCTCTTCCCAGTTCCCAGTGTGGGGAAACATTTAAATTTTGATCTGTACTGTAGTAATCACACATGCACATACAGTGTGTGGCGCTTAGAATTTAGGATGAAAAAAAGAGAAAACATTCCTTAAATTGAAATTTACAACATTAGTATATCTTCAATGGGTCAGAGACAAAGGTCAAAGTTCAGACAATAAGTTGATCAGAATCAAATAAAATAGTTGTGGAATTTTTAAAACTGCTATTTCATAATTACTCCCATAGAGGGTTAATGTTCACAAAAAATGACCTTCAGCTTTAATACACCCAAAGTGTTAACAATGTAATGAATACTTATTAATACAAAAATATTAACAAAGTAATTGACAAATACTTACTAATGTTTTCTTTTTCTGCTAAATATTTGTTTTTTGTTTAAATGTTTACTCCAACAGTGACAAAAAATAAGTTCACAATGAACAATATGAAAGAAACCATTCATTATTATGTTAATTGGGTTCTGAACATGTTCCTGGTGGTTAATTCACAAAATTCATAAGTGGAGCTTAATTTCTTGAATTAACCAACTGGAACATTCCTTAATTAAGTTCATATTGGCCATTGTGGGATTTTTGTAATCATTATTTTTAGTCATGGATAGAACAACTATTAAGAAATGCATACTATTAACAGTAACTATTATTCAGTTTACAATGAAACAAACAGATTTCTATAGGAATTACTAATTACTTGTTTAATATTATTTATAGCCAGTGGGTAGTTTGTTAATTCATGTGTTAAATAATATAAATACTATTAAACCATAATGAATACTAGAGCACATTTAATACAAATTGCATTTTAACACAAACTCTTACACCGTTGATTTTTTGACATTTTTTTTTCAGGCTCAGTGGATTGTGGGATATTGAAGACTGTCAAGCATACTCCAGTGGCATCCTCAAAAATGTGACGAGGAAGGTTGCATTTCTGTGCCATGGTTGAAAAGATGTTATAAAATGAAACAACCATCATGTCAAGTCAAATAGGTTTTATTGTCATTCCTCCATATAATGTGTATACATTTGAATGAAATGTAGTTACTTCAAAACTATGATGCAATCCATAACAGTACAGCACTCCAGTGCACAGGTCTACATAAAGTGCACATATACAAGTGTGAGTGCATATATACGTGCAAAAAATACAATTAATACACCGAACAAATCATAGGCAGGACAGTAAATACACGGCAATGCATGGTAACTAGACAGGATAAAAGAACAATAGTGGATTGATTATATGGCATAATTTAGAAATAGTTTGACTTTGTGTAGCTGCGTGTTTGTAGAAGTTATCTGGAAAAGTTGTCTCTGTAGCAGTGATTTACTAAGAAACTGTCCCTGTAGCAGCTGGAATGGAAAAAAAAAAAAAAAAGAATGCAGCATAACAGCATTCTCTCTGACGGCATAACACCATCCATATAGCCCAGGTGTGCAATGATGGTCAGATAGTACGTAACCATTTGAGGGTAGGTCTTGAGGGTCTTTATTAGTCAAGGTGGTTGTTGGGTTGAGATGTCTGATGACCTCAGGGAGAAAGATGCTGCAGAGTTCACTAGAGGTGCCACTGCTGTACCAGAACCATCTGCAAGACAACAGGAGGAAACAGGAGGAAATCCATTAGAAGAGTGTGGTGTGTAAGGATAATGATGGTGGCCTTGCAGATGATTGTGGTAGGAGGTGTCACTGGTGGATAGATCTGATCTGAAACAGTGCAGTTCCCAGACCAGGCAGTGAGACAGCTAGTCAGGATACTCTCTATTGTCCTCCTGTAGAAAGTGGTGAGAATGTAAGGGTAGAGGAAGTGAAGTGAAGACACAGTAAGTGAACATGTTGCTAGGTTTTCTTGACCAAGTGTTGCTAAGGGTGCACATGAAGTCCTCTCTAATGTGCAGATCAAGGTACTTGGAGACTTTGAGTCTTGTGTTGCAGCACTGTTCTTCTGAAGTCTTGGTTCTTCTGAAGTCAGCAATCATCGCTTTCTTTTTGTTAACATTAATAGATAGATTGTTGTCGCCGGACCAGTCTACAAGCTGCTCCAGCTCCTCCTGTATGCTGACTCATTGTTGTTGCCAGTGAAGCCCAGCACTGTGGTGACATCAGCAAACTTTATGATGTGGTTTGTGGTGAACCACAGAACTCCCCATCAGTTTTGGGGAGCTCTGTACTTTGAAATTTGACATTTTCATACCCTTAGTGTTGGCCTTCAAGTTGGCCCCTAAAAACTCCGCTAGGATGTGAATGCCTTGACTGTCCTTTAGCTAGCTAGGCCTCTGGCTGTGAATCAGGGATGGATTACCAACTGGGTCTATTGGGCAGGTGTGTAGTGGCTGTGGCCACTAGGGGCACCTTGATGAGCATAGGTTTATAGTGAATGATTAGGCCAATACGGTGTCATACACAACATGATGCATACACTATATTGTCAAAAGCATGCAGATATCTGACCATTACACGTGTGGGCCTTCCACAACACACGTGTGGTGCCGCAAAGTTGTAAATATACAATTGTCTAGAATGTTTTTGTACACTGTATTAAGATTTCCCTTCACTGGAATTAAAGGGCCCAAACCTGTTTCATCATGACAAAGTGAGGTCCATAAAGACATGGTTTGCCAAGGGTGATGTGGAAGTGGCCAAAATTTGTTAAAAAGCTGGACATTGATGATTTGATAGATGGGTTTGTGAGATGAAAAACAAGAAAGAAGCCAGTCATTTAAAGTAGTCTAAAGACTGCCTTCTGCTTTTCAAAAAGACTACTCAAATACTTATAATAGATGTTTAATGTAATAATGTATGTATTATATTTTGCATGTGTTGGGCTGCGGGGCAGGGGAATCAGGGCTCCTTGCATTGATTCATGCACAGTGGAGTGGGGAGGATTTGCTGTTAGTGCTACAGGATGGTAGTCATGAACACATTTTTTTTTGATACAGGGATTTTTCGTTCAATATTTGCTATCCTTTCTAAAAAATTTTTTGCCATCCAACACATTTGGATAGAAATGGAGCTAATAGTGGTTAGCCAGAATCATGTCTGCTCTAAGTACTGATTAGCCCCCTATTCCCCCACCCCTCTTTCAGCTCTAGCACACTCCTAAAAGATGATTGCTCATCCACATTCATTTATACTGTAGGATTAAAGTGGAGCTGCTTCCTTATGTCAGGTGCTTTGATCACACTGATGGCCCACAACAGACGAGGAGAAGGATATCTGTGATTAGAGTTCAGTGTCTAACTGTATGTTATAAATATATCTCTCCTGAGTATGTGCGTAGGATGGCTCTGCACTATGTGAGTGCGTTTCATTTGTACATGGGCCCAAAAACAACCTGCGAAAGATTAGTCATAGCCTACGCGCTTGGCCGTGTTGAAAAATGAAGTGCCTTTTGAAAACGCCAGCTGGGTTCAGTATCGTTTAGTCATCCTACTCGTTTTAGACTTCAGACCTCACACGGCGGGGCACCATGGGAGGTATGTGTATTTTTACAGATGCTACTGTACATTATTAACACGTCTGAACCATCTAGAGCTGTTTCCCATCCCCCTGGTCCTGGTGTAAATCCTGCACTGCAGATTGTAATGTTTATTGCGCTAACACTCCCATTTTAACCCTGTAAATAGCCTGTAAATTAACTGATGAGCTGATTTGAGGGTATTACAAGCAGGAAAATGTGGAGTGCAGCGTGACAAAGGAATCAGGAATGGGGGAAAATGACAAGTACATGTAGAAAATAATTAGCAAAAAAATAAAACTGCGATAATTTGATTAACATGGTTAGATGAACATAAGTACTGTGATATTGAGAACTTTCTAGATCTGTGAATCACTCAAAAATTAGATCTTGTCAAATTTAAGTAACTATTCTCCACCAATAAAACCAATGAAGAGGGATATGATGTAAAAATTCACATTTCTTGCACTGTTTTCTTTTCTCGAAAATATATCTGAGTAATATGATCAATCAAATATATTACCTTATAGTATGCTGTGTGTATGACCACTGCAGTGATAGCTGCCAAAATTAAATAAGGATAATATTATTATTGTGTAAACACAAACTATGGATAAACCATTAATCTATGGATTATTTGGGATTAGCTTTTTCCTCTGAAGTTTAAGGTGTGAAGTGTGCTATTAATGCATCTTGGTGTGCCAGAGAAAACTCTGGGCTTGAGAGTAGACATTGCTTGATTTGACTGGCAGCTCTTGATTGGCAGCTGAGAGTTATTCTGTGTCTGGGACATTGTTAAATACTAAAAAAGTTTTATTCTTTATACTCTCCCTGCGAATAGGGCAGAATAAGAGTGCATTCTTGGTGCAGGAGTCTAATCAAAAGAGAGGGACGGAAATGTATTTCGAGGATCCATAACAAAATGGCTTGCCTAGGGCTGTTGTGTTAGCCTTGCTGCCTTTGAAGCATATTGGATCAACCGTCTGGTTGTGAATAAATGATTGAATACCTCAATTCGTAATTTACTCCTCAATAGCTTGGGCCAATTGAGCCATATAACATTTTGCTTGTTCATATTTCATTTGTTCTTTTGGCACTAAGCAAAAGATTGACACTGAGGTACGAATCTTACTAAAAAAATGACAGGATGGAATTTTTTTTTTCAGGGGAGCAATTTGCTCTCAGAGAGAAAGAGAGGAAATGATAAGTGCCTTAAACTGCAATCACACCTCCGGTGGCATCCTGTTTTATTTATGTTTTGCTTGGCCTGCTGCATTTGAAGTGTACTGGATCAACCAGCAGCTCGTAAATAAATACCGTTGCTGAGATTGATTGAATATGATTGTAAGGTAAGTGCCTTAAACTGCAATCTAACCTCCACTGGACCCCTATCAGCCCTGTACATGCGAAATTAGATTTAATGATACATCTGGCTTGTCTTCGGTAATAAACTCTTATGAATCATAGGTCAGACAGTTAAATAACACCACAGAGGTGCAGGATGGGGGCTGCAGGAGAGTAGAGAAAGAGGATAGAATCACTAGCTGGGCTTCCAATTCCAGCGACGTCTTATTAAATTTTAAAATAGCCTCTCCGACACGAGCCCCCATTCTATTAACCTGTCGCGTCGTGTTCTTTATAGTTGTGTTCGAGGGAAAATGGCTGAGGTCCAGACGCATTATGGGTACCTGCTTTGTGTGGTTTATGTTGGATGCGTGAGGTCTGAATACATTTCAGCAAGAAATAGGATTGTTAGGGGGGATCTGCAGTCTGAATTAATCCTCCTTTTGGTATAATGGAGACTATCTCTATGAACTATAAACATGGAGGCAGCAGTAGACCACTGGAGAGGATCTATTAAGGCAGAATTCTAACAGCAGCCATTAATACACTGACATATTGAAATATTTGTATATTGACTGTCTAACTGTCATTTACAGATATTGTACATATACAGAACATGCACAGATATTGTAGATCAGGAGGGAACTTTTAACTTTCTTTTGCATGCAGTGCTAGATAACTCGATCTCTAATACATGTGGTTTCCAGAATGCAAAAGTATCATTTCTTCAGAATTTTCACTTTATTTAATACAATTCTCCCTCAGTCTTCACCATTCCTACAATGAACTTGGACTTCATAATAGCTTAATTTACACAAATATTCCATCCCCGTTACCTCAATTGTAGCTAATTAGCTTTGAAATGCCTGACATATGCTTGGTGTCTGTAGTTTTGCTAATTGTAACTAGGAATGCAAATCATATTGTAAATAACTGCCTCAAATTATGTCCAGGTCTTCAACATTTCTGTCTGCTTTGTTGGAAAATGGCTAAGAAAAGACTCTTTACACTGTGAAAATTACAGTGTGATTGCACTTCGCAGGGGTGGCCCAGTGGGGTAGTGGGTAGTGTTGCTGCCTCACAGCTTCAGGGTAGCCAGGTTGATCCTGAGCTCAGGTTACTGTCTGTGTGGAGTTTTCACGTTATACCCATGTCTGCATAGCTTTCCTCCAGGTTCTCTTTCCTCCAACCTCCAAAAATATGGTGGTAGGTGGATTGGCTATGCTAAATTGCCTTTAGGTGTGAAAGTGTGTGTGTGTGTGTGTGTGTGTGTGTGTGTGTGTGTGTGTGTGCATGGGGCCCTGTAATGCACAGGTGTCCCATCCAGGATGTATTCCCACCTTGTGGCTGGTCTTCCAGGGGTAGATTCTGGATCCATCATGATCCTTACCGGGACAACGCAGTTACTGAAGATTTGGTTTCATGGATTCATGCCGTCAACACTGTCATTTGTGACCTCTAGGATACAGGACATGTGGGTCATTCTTATGGAATTTCCTCATAAGTATGGTAGAGGCCCTCTATTTCATCTCAGTGATGTGATGACAACAAAAACTGTCTTGCCTTGACGTATGCCAGGCAAAAACAGGATAGGGAATAGACAGGAAGACAGACATAGATTACCATCTCCCTGATACAGTGCTGGGTAATGGACCAGGTGTGTGTCTTTGTGCGCCTGTGTGTAGTAACAGTTCAGTGAGCTGCTCTGGGAGGCTGTGGAGGCATGAGCATGCTGAGGCATTAATGGGAGGTTGATGGCGAGGTAATGGATAACCCTGAGCCTGGGTAGAGGCAGCACCCATTTGCATGAGACCGGGGTGTGTGTGGCATGACAAAGTAGCAGTTAGCCACTCATTTGGACCATCTGCTGCCCTTCACAGGTAAAATCAATTTACTGTCATGTATGCTTATTTGAATTTTCACAGGGGAACATAAAACATCTTGGGGCAGATGTAAAAAGTGCAGTACAGTATGTCACATCCTGACAACTATTTAGCAAGAAAATAATTAAATATTTTTTATTAATTAATGAACATGCTGTGCTTTTTAACCTATCCCATGCATTTTACACACCGCTTATCCTGCATAGGGTTATGGGGGAGCCGGAGCCTATCCCATGGAACTTGGGTCATGAGGCGGGGGACACTCTAGATGGGGTCCCAACCATCACAGGGCACAATTATACACAGTGACACACCCATTCACACACTACGGACAATATGGAAATGCCAATCAGCCTACAGCACATGTCTTTGGACTGGGGGAGGAAATCGGAGTACCCGGAGGACACCCCCAAAGCACGAGAACATACAAACTCCACGCACACAGAACGGAGGCAGGATTCGAACACCCTCCCCAGAGATCCGAGGCAACAGTGCTTACCACTAAGTTATATTTAATGTTGTGGAATGTGTGAGGCAAGTTAATACTTGTTATCACGTAAATTATAGCAACTATAAACAGCCATTCTGTTAATAAAACAAAACATAATGCTTGGAAAGTTCCAAATAAACCAGACAATACAAAGATCTCTGTCCTGAAGACCTCCTCATGAGAGAAAACTTCCTGACTGTTACAATGAACTAAACACCCAAGATTCCTCCATAAACATTAAATAAACATCCACTTACAGAAAGTTTGACCATATAAAATAAATTGCACATTTTTCTTTGTTAAATAACATGTTTATTTTTATTCATTAATCATTAGCCACTATACAAGTCCCTGTGACTGAGTTTTTACTATAGAAATTATACCACATAACAATGAGGGCATAAATAAAAAAAATATCCTTTGACGTACACCCAGGTCTACTATCAGAGCTGCTGTTATAGAAAACTAATCAATACCTTTTGACCAATCAGATTCAAGAATTCAACAGTGTTGTGTAATAACAACTAGTACATTTCTGTCAGTGGTTATAAGCACCATCCATTCATGTATGGTATGCAATTCATTCTCAGGAAACTAGACAGAAGGTAAAGTAATTCCCACAATTATGCAACCACAAACTTTGGAGTAATGTATTGAGTAACAGCTTTGATGTACAACACTTTGTCTTTGCTTAGGGCAGTGCACCTGGTTTAAAAATTCATGAAATCATCCCCCCTTAGGGTTTCATTTGTCACTTGTGCTTCACTATTGATATTTGACTCCCTACTTCCTGTCTCCTATTGTGGGGATGGATAAAAAAAAAAAAAAAAAAACCCACTGAGATGAAGAATGAGCTCCTGGTTTGGGAGCTAAGAATCAGCGGACAATTTCATTACAGCTCAGAGGCAGAATGATAAGACACTATATGCTTTATGTGTGGATGTTCCAGTGATTAATCATGAGTGAATTTTGTTCAAGAGGTCTGAAAAATGTATTTGAGAATAATGATAAACTGACATTACATGCTGATAGTATTCAAAAGGAATGTACAGAAAATGAACTAAATAAAGGGACATTTCATGTTTTGTGATTTAAACTGTACTTACTAACTGATCTTGACACTACATGACACATTTCTACAACATATTACACCTCTAAAGAACTATTCTTGTGTTGGGATATATATATATATATATATATATATATATATATATATATATATATATATATATATATATATATATATATATATGTGATTAAATTATTCATACCCTCCACCATGCTTCTTATCAGTTCATCTAGTTTCACTGCTCTTTTTCATTTTGTTCGGTTGACATTTTCTCTTGTGTCGGCAGGAAGAGTGATATATTTTCTGGGGGTCAAATAAGTGAATATAATGTATAAATCATCATTCCAGCTAACAGAGAACATTAGTAGAATATTCAGGAAGTACTTTGTACATATTGTTGTACAAAAATGTACCTCCTGAGTAATTAATAAAAAATAAGTGATTCATTTCCAATATCAGCAAGTGTTTTATTCCTCTTACAACAATTTACTCAGAGTTATGCTTGTTATTAATTAAAGAATGATATGTCAAAACATTCTTGTGAATGGAAACTTAAAGTTATGGCTTTACACTGGAGCCTCCTTCCAAAAATGCTAATGAACATGATCTCACCAGACACTTCATCGTATCAACAATTACTGCCCTGTTTATCTGTTTATGTAGTGCATCCAATATACAAGTTCCTGTCTATGTAGTTATTATAGAAGTAATAATTTATTTGAATGAGTGCATTAATATAAACCTTACAGCCTGAACTCCTTTCAGAGCTATTATAGAAAATGAATCAACACCTACAACATGAATAATGGGGTACAAACATGGAAATAATGTGCCTGCAGTGTTCTAAAAAACATTTGCTGCATGTTATCAGGTCGTCGCTCACACAACATACACAATTACACCGAAAACTAATAACAGTATGGAAATGTTACTGTTAACATTCATGCACACTGTAAAACCGGATAGTTCATTTAACTAATTACCTCCAAAATGTATTGAGTTGATAAATCAGTTTCTTTAATCCAAATACACTTAAATATAACAAAAAAGTTTTTTTTTCGTTATATTTAAGTGAAAAGAAATTGATCTATCAACTTAAAAATTTTGAGCTAATTAGTTTCCTCAAATATTTTTAGTTAAATGAAATATCCGTTTTTACAGTGCAGTATTGTGCAAAGGTCTTAGGCACATGCAAAGAAATGCTGTAGAGCAAAGATGATTTCACAAATAATTCAATTAAATGGTTATACATTACAACAATTCTATAAATAGCAATAAACAGTAATAAATGAATCAATATTTGTTGTGATGTCCCTTTGGTTAAAAAAAAAAGTAGTCTCAGGTATAATTTGTGCAGGTTTTTAATGAAATAAGCTAGTAAGCTTTACTGCACATCTTGCAGAACCAGCCAGGGTTCTTCTGGAGACTTTGACTGTCACACTTGCTTCTTATTTTTGCAGCAAAACCCAGCAGCCTTCATTGTGTATTTTTGTCTGAAAAGTGGCCTCTTACGTAATGTGCTGCTTCTTTACTAACATAAAGGTTTCTCTGTAATATTTCATTTTGTGCTGGAAACCCAATGTTTGGAAATCTAAAAATGTTTTGTACTGACTTAATAATATCTTAATAATGATAAAGTCATAATCTACAACAAAGGTTGTACTAAAAAAATAGGGTGCCCAAGACTTATTAAGTGTTTGTCAAATTGTTATTTCAAAATCAGCAATAATGCTTTATATAGGACATGAAAATAAACAGTATCATACGATATCTACCTACTTTCATTTCTAATCTGAGTCTTCAACAATGCACATTTTATTTTCATTATTTATTATATTCTGATAACATGTAACACTTCAGTTTATTAAGTTGCATCCGTTTATTAAGTTGCAGAGAAAGCCTACTGGGAAGTTAATCCATTCTGCAGTCATGGGGTGCATAATTGTTTACAACATGGCTGTTTTTTTTTTTAATGGGAATTGTTCCATATTGGTCGCATAGATCCCATTCTAGGTGTCATGAGACCATTAAGATAAATTATCAGGTGCTGAGAACGGACATGGATGTGGGAAACTACATTAGCTGATGTAATTATGGAGGACAAGACAGGAATGAACAGCAGTGAACCTCCAGTTGTAGCACTTAAGGTGTTGTATTGCAGAGATGCATGTTTGTAGAGACAGACAAAGAGAGAGAGAGAGAGAGAGAGAGAGAGAGAGAGAGAGAGAGAGAGCGAGAGAGAGAAATACACACCAACTAGACAACATCTACCAATTAAATCCCATGTTGTTGTTTAGTGTGTAGCTATCTCTGTATCTCCTACACTGACACTGCTAAGGCAAACACCATTTTCTCCCTCTCCATCTTTACTGAGCACACACACATCTCATCTCTCAATGTCAACACCCAACATCTCTTAAATTATTAGGAAGACATTCTTCTAGCATCGAAAGAGCTGTGACTCTCCATATTAACACTAACGCATGCAGTATCATGGCCCTAAACTAAGCATGAAATGAATACAAGGCTGAAAGCAGAGACAAACACGGCCGCTGTCACATCGGCCTGAAGACTATTAAAGGCGGACGAGTGTAGCCGAGAGCTTCATATAGGACAGGAGTGTGTCAACACCCCACCATCTAAAGCCACTGGCAGCTGCTGAAATGGGACACGACAGGTAGGCCAAATTGCTTCCCTTGCTTTGCAGTTTTTCGCTGCTGGCATTTTGTGTCTTTCGCAGTCAGTCTCACTTTTTCCCACACATAAATATATTCATGCATCACTATAAAGGGAGTTTCACATGGGAGGTAGCAGTGAGAGGTGGGTGGGCAGCAGGTGGAGCGTTAGGATATGTGGCAAGTAAGCTCAACCCCCAGAAATAATTTTGAGCACAACTTGGGGCATGACACAGCAAGGTTGCCAGTGTTGTAGTTTTTATGCCAAATTAGGAACAATGTAGGACAGTGGTTTTCAAAGTGGGGGCCACCCCCTTGGGGGCCGCCAGGGGGCACCTGGGGGGCCTCAACAATTTGGTGTGAAAAATAAATAAATACATGATTTTTTTTACATGATTTTTTTTTTCAGACAACCACACACACACACACACACACACACACACACACACACACACACACACACACACAATCAATTCCTAATGTAATGTAATGTAAAGATGTAAGATGTAATTATTAATAAAAAAAGGGGGATATGTTCAGAAGTCTGTATTTTTAATCTGTTTTAAAGACATCTTGCAAAAGGGGGGCCTTGGTGAAATGTTATGCCATTTGGGGGGCCTTGCCCTGGAAAAGTTTGGGAACCCCTGATGTAGAAAACAGTAGTCCTTGAGGGATTAGGGGATAGTTTAAAAATTAGTCAGTGTCACCAACATAACATTTTAAAGCAAACAATCAAAATTAAATCTAACCAATTACTGTAAATCAATCAATTAAAATCTAATCAATTCAATGTAATCAATTACTTACATAGGAAAACAAAGGGAGCATGTAAGTGCACACAGTGTATCCTTGAAATACAGAACCATTTCGTTAGTATATTGTAAAGAAGAAAAGGCGAACTATGGAGTGGATAAGGAGATGATAAAAAGGCATATTGCAGACAATGTGTATCAGAAGTACGTACACACCACAGTGAACTTATTTCCCATGCAAATTTTGGCTAGGTACCCTTGAACAAGTATAAAGACATCAACTGAAGAGTGTTAGTTAGCAAATGAGTATGCGCTAGCTGTTCTTAATTTTTGCTTAGCAAAGAATAGAAACATCCAACAAACAAACAAAACAATATAAACCATCACAGAAATTCTAATGGTTTCTACTAAAAATACCATTATAAATCATCGGCTGTTAAACATTAAAACTATTACCATAATTGGTCCTTAATGGTAGCCACTAGACATAACTTGTCACTAAGAGAAGGCAACAGATTACCAGTAGAGACCCACAAGGGCCATTACAGTTTCTATTAAAACCAATACAATTATCATTATAACCATTAAAACTATTACAAATTCTATGAGGGTTTCTATTGTTTACCAGGTATCAAGCTACAAATTACAAATAAGGCAATTATTCTTCTAGTCACATGTCTCTGTTGAGTGTGTAATTATTTGCTTTTGATTATTAATTTGAGTTTTGGATGTGTGTTTTTCCTGTATTTCTTTTGCTATTGGTTTGAAATAATCACTCAATCCATGCAAGACAAGCGCTACTGCACCTCGCATTACTTCCACTCTGTAAAAGGTGTGAGTTATTTTTCACCTGCCTTACAAACAGCTATGCTGAACAGAAGAATTCTGACATTTCTTACAGAAAGCAAAGGGAGGTAGGAGGAGGGGCGAGCAATATGTCATCTGCCATGTGAAAAGCTTTTAAAAGCTACATGAGTAGGTCGTTCTGAAAGGTGAAAAAGTAAATGGTGGATGTGTCACCAGAGAGACCTCTTAACCCTATGGTCAATGTTGTACAGACTTGTCCAACTGTCTACACTCACGCACACACACGCACACACACGCACGACACTGACATTCAATGACGTGGTCACGCCTGACTGCCCAGATGTTTGCATGCATCTGTCAGAATCAGATGGCGGGTGACGGCCGTGTGGTGTGCGTGTGCGTATGTGGTTGTGTATGTGTGTCAGCTGCTAAGAATGAAAAAGGGACACATGTGCAAACAACACTGCGTCTTGACACTTGATGCATTCCATTACACGGGAAGCCAAGCTGGGACTTGTCCTTTCGCTAAACAGTGAACACACACACACACACACACACACACACACACACACACACACACACACACACACACACACACACACACACACACACGTGTGTACATTGTTTTACATACCAACCATGCACTGTTCTTCATACCACTGTTATTACTTCAGATCATTTTACACAGGATTGACCTCCAAACCATGACATCTCTCACCCAGAGACAGCTTTTTTTCTGTTACCAAGAAATATTTAAGATGTTATAATTGGTGTGATTTCACCTGTTGGGTGTGGAGAGTGCTGGTTTTACCAAGTGTTAAAAAAAAACATCTATAATAATAGTAGATGTAGATCCGGGGTGAAAGACCCTAACATGAAGCTAAACCACAGAAATATTCTGCAACCAGTCGCAGTAAACTGTTCATTTGTACTCTTACTTCATGGCTAAACACATTTTATTATGTAGACCCAGTGCATAGTACTTTAGAGGTTTGTATTTTCTGACTGTAGTCCACATGTTGCTCTGTGCAGTGCGTCAGTCCTCATCCATTAATGAAAATGGACCATCATCAGACCACAGATGGATCATTCAATTCAGTTTCAATGCAGATTTTCAGAAACCTGAATGAGTCATGAATTGAGCACAGGGCAGTCTTTATGACTACAGCAGCAGTTCTTGGGTAAGACTCTATATAATGGCATAAACTGGCATAAATTGTTCTTGTTAAAATCATTAGAGAATCCATTCTTAGCCCAGCGGTGACTCTGAAATGGTGGTGTGTGTTTGTATTTCTTGTCTACTGACAAACACCTAGTATTGATAGTACAGTCTATATTGTTATCTAGGGTTGCAGATCCTTGTGGATTGGCTGGTTATTAGCTTTAGTCTAATTCCTGGAGGTTTGTTCATTTGAAACTATAAATAAACTAAATGATTGAACATGCTTGGTTATTTAAGTGTCATGAGACATGACTATCTAACCTGTTTAAAGCAGCATTTAAACACTACTGCTTTGTGTACATTGTTGAAGACTAAAGCTCTGTCTGAGTGCACTAAAAATGCACCATCGTAACCTGAAGTCTGAACTGAAACCATAAAAATACAGCAATATTAAATGTGTGCATGCACAAGTAACAACCTTCTGATGGGATTAGTAGTCTATTATCATCCATCCATTCATCCATTTTCCATGACGACTGGATCATACACTTATCATACACTGGAGCCTATCCCATGGAACTTGGGGGACAAGTTGGGGGACACCATGGACGGGGTGCCAATCCATTCCAGGGCACAATTGCACACACATTCACACACTATGGACAAGTTGGGAATGCCAATCAGCCTACAGTGCATGTCTTTGGGTTGGAAGAGGAAACTGGAGTACCTGGAGGAAACCCCTGAAGCATGAGGAGAACATGAGGAAAACAAACTCTGACAGGGCAGAAGGGGGTTTGAACCCCCAACCCCAGAGGTGCGAGGCAACAGTGCTAACCGCCATGCATCTGAGCAGTCCAAGCAGTCCAATAATCAATAAAAAAATAGTCTCAAAACCAAACAAAAAACAAACCTATCCACTGCTTTTGAATTTGACAGCTTTGAAATTTCAATAACATTACCTAATCATTGCTGTATTAATATGTCCATCTATGTGCTGACGTTATGGTACAATAGCTAGGTGTTTTTACATGGAGCACTCTATCATTGTAGACACATTTTATTTCATACCATATCAAAATATGATATTTTCTGGTAGGTACATTAAGAAATTTGATGTGTTCTTACTGCTTTCAGTCAAAGGATGTCACTTGCTCATGACTAATTAAATACGAACTGCTCTTAGTACTGAATTCAGAAATTTGGGCTCTACTGCACAGTATCTCAAAAATTGCCAACCATTGTATCATCCAGGGCTTTGCGATGAAACTGAGGTTTCTCATGAATGAAAAGCGAAGGAACTTTTTTCAATAAATCAATACAGTCCCTAGTTCTTTGTATCATGGCGTAATCATCTGTTCGTTTTTGAAGTGGCTGCAATTCAAAGCCATAAGCCGACCTTGAACTCTCAAATGAAGTCCACGCGGCTCCATCACACACCTCGCTGTGGGAGCTGGTTAGTTTACTTCATATTTCTCCTTTTCACACAGCTGTCTTTTGTGGTCAGCCTCTTTCAGCAGCTCTATCTTTTTCTTTCTCTGCCTTGGAATGCCTTAATGAGTCCCATGGTGCAATGCGCACCCTCCCATTGCCCTCCCATTGACTGTGGAGCCATCAGTCTTTCTGTCTCTCGCTCACTCTGCATCACTCATCACTCTGTCTCGCTTCCTTCTTTTCCCCGAGAAATAGAACAGGTAAATATAATCTCCCACATGATCGCCCATCTTCATCCACTGACCTTTTTGCATATGTGCACATTTTATGAATTCATTCCAGTTTAGAGCCTGCAATTTAGCATTATGGGCTGAAAATCAGGAAGGTCATTGAAAGAGGTGTGGGCTTTCCAGCGAAGGATGATCAAAGCCTGTCAATCAGATCTTGACTTTAGGCTATGGGCTTGCAGTTGTGGGCTAACTTTATGAAATTGCACTTTTCCAGAGTGGTATTTACACTCTAAAGGTATGTTCACACAAACAGTGATTTTCTGGTGTAGCTCCTATCTCAGTAAGTGAACATCATCATCAGGGTCCATTCACTATATGTTTGATGGTGAACAGGAGCCGTCCAGCAGATCTTCCGCCGTGGCTTCTGTGTTTTCTGCGTGAAGTATCCAGCTTGGTGCTGCCCGTTCCCGGGTGTCGAAACAGCGACAAGCTGTACACTTCACCCAAGATAGGAGCTACACTGCCATTTTGCTTGATTGCACCAAAAAGTGAGTGTGTTTCATTATTATTACATTTTCTTTTTTTGCTTTAAACCCGCTAAGACCTTAAGCTAAGCTAAGCTAAGCTAATTAGCTATTGCTGCGATGGCGCTGCTTCTGCTAGTGAGAATGAGTGGCTACGCATGCCCTCTACTGTGTTCACTCCCACTGGAAGTTGCTGCGACAAGTCGCTCCAAATTTGCATAAAGTTAAACTTTTCTCCACTTTGTTGAGTCACTGTACACGCCCACTTCTAGTCGCTAATGGTCAGTGTTGCTCATGCCGCCGGAAGTCACCAGCTCTCATTGAAAATGAATGGTCTCTTTTATAATACTGAATAATAATAAGTATTATATTGTTTTATACCACAGTTCTGCTGAATAATTGAATCTGAATGGTCAGAAGGTGTTAATTAATTTTCTGTAACAGCAGCTCCAACAATAGTGCTGGCTATAATTGTTTTTTTCATTACAATGATAATTATGATAAAAAAGCACTTGCTCTAATATATTCTTATTTTCTTCTGTTGTAACAACACAGGGATTCACAGGGATGGGTAATGGCAGACGATCTACATAAAGTAAGGCTAATAATAAACTGATTTTAAAAACAATCATTAATATGGTTTATATAAGGATTTATATGAGGATGCTATCTCTCTCATTCTGGCACAACTAGAGCCTGTTTTTTTTTATTAACAGGTGTGCCATCAGTGTTGGTGCTCGACAGAGATGTAGATTGTTTAAAAAAGTCTGATATTTTTCGTTTTGACATGTCTTTCTGAAGTGGAAAGCTGATTCTCCCTTTCTCCGTGTGTATGTTGGTGCTCTCGATGAATTTGAACTGCCCCCCCCCGAATCTTTCTTGCGCAGTGTCTCATTCTGTTACATCAACACAACAAATTATGTGATAGGGTACTCCTCACAGAACACGCAGTTAAATAGACATGATATGCAAATGTTTAAATCAAAACATTTAATTATTTTTTTAAAAATAAATTGTAATCCTGATAGTATTCCCATTTTTACACAATGTACCTATAATCCGATTACTTTATTTTTTGACGTAACTATAACAGATTACAGCATTATACAACACCGTTACATGTATTCCGTTATGCCTGCCTATAACAGCATGATTTATTCCTTAAATATTAGTATTATAATATCATAGTATGTACCATATAAGTTTAGTTGCAATTGCACTGCTTTCTTAAAATCAATATTTGTCCCAGGGTGATATAATTACACTGATGGTTATCAGAGAAGTATCATTTGGCCTGAATGCAAGAAACACATTTTAAACTGATATTAGTAAATATATATTTTTGTTTTTCTCACCCAATAAAACACCCTAGGTTAGTTTTATAGATCTGTGATTTTCCATGCTATTACCATTACATAGTTCCATGCTACTAAATAACATATTTGGAGTTAACTCCCAATTCATTTGCATGGCATTAATAGATTTCTCGGTTTGTAAGCTGAAGAAGCACTTGTACCAGTTTTCCACATCACAGTGGATTTGCTACTAAGTGCTCGCTTACATCTGTATGTGTGGTTAATAATAAATGCATGAAATCTGCGGCTGCCAGCAGTCGTAAAATCTGTGTTTCTTGAGGCGCAAAATCTGACCATGTTTCACAGTTGCCTTTTCCATCACAAATAACACAATCAGCAATGTGCATCCAGCAAACAGGCAGATCTTTGTGCTTGTTACCTTTGTGGATCAGTAAAAACTTTGTTTACCATAGCAACAACAAACAAGTTCAAATTAAAGTAATGAATAAGTCCCTCAGGCTCTGTCTGCAGCATTTCTGACAGTTAATTGATATATTCTCTTGATATGCCCTCAATTAAGACCTTAGCACTAGCTTCAATCACACTGTGCAGTTTTTAAAGCCTCAAGCCTATTGTTGTCAACGTTATAGTGCAGATTTATTTCTCATTTTAAATGGCGCATATGTTCATGCCAATTTTCTTACTCCATGAGACAAAAGAAAAAAAAAGAATAGAAAACAAAGCCAATTTCTTTTGGTTAATAGCTAATGGTTTATGTTAATGAATGATGTGGGTCACATTGTTAACCCCGGCATGTTTTGAGTGTTTCCTGATTTAACTCAGCTAATTACTAAGGTCTTTAGGAACTGAACTACTGTGTTAGTTATTCCTCCATTAATTAGGCCCTCTAAAGCCTGTTTTAACCCCTTCCTCTAATTTTATAAATTAATATATAAATATAAAGTTTTATAGTGTCTCATAGTATTGCAATTTAACAAAGAAAAAAAAAAACATACATTACAATCAATGATATGGTGAAGTTTTCTGTAAAGAAATGTTTCTTCAATTGTATTTTAATTGAATTGTATTAGTTTTAAACTGTAATGGTCCCAGTGGTTCTCTACTGGTAATTTGTTGCCTTCTTTTGGTGGCATGTTATGTTTAATGGATACCATTAAGGACCAATAATGGTAATGGTTTTAATGGTTAGTTGATAGTTTGTAATGGTATTTGTAGTGAAAACAATTAGAATTTATGTGATTCTTTCTATTACTTTTATCAGCAGGGATGACATGTAAGTGCCATGTAATTTAAGACTTATAATAAATGGATTAAAAAAACATGTTGTTCAATAAAGATAAAACTTATAATTGTTGATGTGGTGAAGTTTGTTGGGAGACATTTATTTAACATGTGTGGAAGGAGTCTCAGGTGTCAAAGCTTTGTAACAGTCACCGTCCTAATTAGACCGTCTTCAGGACAGAGGAGTTTAAGCTTTCTGGTTTCTTAGTAAAATAACACTTTGAGAGAGTGAGAGAGAGAGAGAGAGAGAGAGAGAGAGAGAGAGAGAGAATTAAGGAGATGCTGGTGAAGGAACAATGGTATATCACTAAAGATAACAGGAGCTACATTTTCATATAACCATGCGGTCTGTCATATGTCTTACGTAATTAAACCACTCATTTTGAGTCCCATCATGAAATCAGACTGGCCACATGTACTTTTTCCTGGAATATTTATTTATCTTATTTAGTTGTTATTCTCTATATTTTTGTTTGCAACACAATTAGTGCTTAAAAAACATGAGAAACTCCAGGTATTCTAAAACTTTTGACTGGCAGCGCAGGCTATATTATACTATGTTGAACAACACCAGTCATTAAGTGAATGCACAATGTGGTAGCATTTAATCAGTTTCTGGAGTTCTGGACTCTGAATAGTGAAGTTGTCAGAGTTTTATACGGTATCAGTTGTATACAGATGTTGAATCAGACTTTGATTTTCGAGGGAGCCCAGTGGTGTCAAGGATTTTTAGGTTGGTGCATTTCTTTGTGTAAGTTTGAAAAGTTTTACTAACATTCTGGCAGGTTCAATAAAATATCTGCTCAGAAGAGAAACTCCAGTCTCTGTGGCGCCCCAGGCCAGCAAATGGGATAAAAGACAAATGATGTGGACCACCAACATACAATCAGTCAGGACAAGAAGTTGTCTCTCTTTGCCTGTCAATCATATTGCTTGGCATTTCGGTGAGCTTCCTTTATTACACTACCATGCATGTATCCTAGACTAAGCAGCATTTTCATGTTTCTTAAAGGCATGGTTTATAATTCACTGACATTGACTTTAACCAGAAGTCATGTCATGGCCTTGTGCTTGATGTGAGATCATATCTTGACAGCTTCTGTTAAAAAGCTATTAAAACTTGTTGGTAATACTTTACTATAAGGTCCAAAAATAAGCATATACTTGGTACTTAATTAATGTTTTCATAATGATGAATTAATACATGCACTAATCCTTAGAGCAGCAGCAAATAATGAAGCATATACTGTACATTAACAACTGAGTCAGATATAAATATCCATTAATAATGGTAATGGTTAAGTATTGGCCAGATCATCGTGTAGTTTTTAATGCATTATGTTCATTAATAATTTGGCAACATATTTAATCAGTTTATTTACGTTAAAAGTGTGTTTTTGGAAACAAACAAATTAACCCAAATTATAGGCCATAATGTAAGTTTAAGTCATTTTTACATTACACACAAATATCCTGAATAATTCTTTACCATGCACTTGAATGGATCAACCTTCTGTGAGATCAACATCAAACGTATTGTTTTTATAAAACGATACTAATAAAGTGGTTTAATGTTATTTATGTTGTCTCAAAGCAACTAATAAGTTTCTTTCTCACTTTCTCACTCATGCAGCACGAGGGGAAATCTGTGACACATACATTGGTAACCTACACTGCATATAAAATAACAATACTACTACTAGTGGTACTAGTACTACTTCTTCTTCTTATTATTACTTCCTTATGTTAATACTTAACTATTATCATTATTAGTAGATGTTCATATATGGGTAACACTTTATTTTAAGAACATATATAAGGAGGTAATTAAGGTCTTCTTATTTGTTTAATAAAGCTCTAATCAGACAAAAGGTTTATTTACTGTGTGCTAGTCTTTATTCATAAAGACCTGTCTTACTACAAAACTTTAGATTTGTTAAGTTAGAATGACTATTTGCCTGATAATTGCATTGTAAGAACAGTAAATAAATAAATAACCTATATGTACAGTATACTAAATAAATATTAATATGAACAATAAAAAGAAATGCCAATTATCTTCCTATTTTTTTTTAATAACACTGAAGTATAAATAAAAATCCTTAATAATTTGTAATAATCAAAATCCTAAAGTGTCAAAACCATGACATAATAAAAACACTATTTTTTTTTTTCATGTATGCATAAATAGTATGCAGGAGCAGGTGGTTAAATTGAAATATCATATTCATAATCATGCTATACAAATAAAAAAACAAAAACAATCAAGATTAATAAAAATTAGATTTTAAAATTTTAGCACAGTGGCATTATTCCATACTGGATCTACAGTATAGGAAAGTCTTGACATATTTTAGTCCCTATTTAGTGATGATTAAAATTCTGCTTTAAAATATGGAACAAGCTGGCATAGTCAGCTTTTATTTGCATTAAATGACATAAACTGCAGTTACTTGACATTACCTAAAGTCTGAAGATCTAGTATGGACAAATTAAGTCTAAAATGTAAATTTAATTGATTAATTCATGCTCAATTGCTTGTATAATACGGTTTTGAAGTGTCACAACTAATAATGTAATTAGAATTAATTTTCTCATTACAAATCTCCAGTCATGTTGTAATACAAGTCTTTATGAATAAAGACTAATTAATTAACCCCTTACATGTGCTCCTTAATATAAAGTGCTACCCAGTTCTCCAATGCAGTTTTCCAAAATGACCTGATTGCTGCCTATTTATGCTACCAACGGTTACATAATGAGAGGACAGGAATAAAAGCAGAAATGCTAACTAGGAGATAAACTTGCGAAGAACAGAGCGATGTAGAGTAATGAGATTCCTTTGAGGCGCCCACTGTGGTGGAGAACAACAGATCTAGGGATCTGTGCTGTATGGCACAACTCGACTTTCGCAGGTTTAGATAATGCACTTCTTTTTAATTCGAAGTCCTTGTCACAGCTCACTGATCTCCAGCCCAAGCAGCACTAGTTTCCTAAGGGGCTGTGGTAGCACTCAGAATGTACACCTCAACGACCCGCCTCTCTCATCTCGCCACCAAGCATAATGAGATGTAACTGAATGTTTCGAAGCCCTGTGAGGAATTGGGTCATATATATATATATATATATATATATATATATATATATATATATATATATATATATATATATATATATATATATATATATGGGGTAAATAATGAAACTCAAGTAAGATGCAGAGAAAAAAAAAACAATTCAGCTGAATTGGCAAGATGTGTTATTATTGTGATTAGGCACCATAATAATCGTTGTTAGCCATTTTGCTTCATTTTCATTAGTATGCTAATATTTCTATATACATATGAATGCTCTAATTACAAGCATTTAAATGAATTCTGCAAAATGCAGGAATTTGTACATCCATTTACAATAATGAGGTCCACATTTCGTGTCCTGATACAGAACAATAGAAAAATTACTTTAGAAGTTTATGAGGCGTCAAAGTTAATCCACTCAAATTTATGCAGAAATGTTCCCATTAACTGTAGATGAGGTACACTGTAAAGTCCAGCTGGTCACTTTCCTAAGTACGTAATGAACTTCAATTAAACATTGCAATTACTGCAATTAAATTCAATTTGAGTGTGTTGTAACTGTCACTGGGTTTAATAAGAACAGCACAAGTGGAGGTAAACCATTTTCCAAGGTAGAATGCCATCAAACGTTTGGGCTTAAACATACACCCTGCCACCCATTTACTAATTTGCTCAATACTCATTACATTCTAGTGTTTTCCATTTTTTCATTGTTGCACAGACAAGTGGCAATCAGCAATCTCTTTTAGGTAACATTACTAAAATGTAGCAGACCGTGTTAGCTACAACTTCATAGCACATGTTCAGAAGGTTGGTCAAAACCAATATAAGCCAAGCACCAGTGGCAACATAAGACTTAATAGCTATCAACTTAGTAGCTACCATAAACAGTAGACTTACCATCAATTAAACCAGAACGTTGAAGGCAGTATGTCATTCAAGTTTAGTCAAGATGTATCATTTAAAATAGACTATGTTCTTATAGTGTGTGTTTAGGATTGACAAACATATTTAGTAATGACTTTGAAATTGTGTTTTAATGCTAATTTATATAGCAGGTAAAAGAAGGATAGGCATTGTAAAGTTAAACATAATAATTACATGAACTTTGATGCAACATGATTGTCAAAAAATTATTGTCAATTAATTAAATAACATTGATTACTTTCCAATAAAAGCAATGATGGTGCCCAACGTGCAGCAAAGTTACTGTTACCACATTATTACAGCACAATTGGAAGTGTTTAATTCCTCTAATACTACCACAATTTGTCAAAATGTTTTTATTTATTTATTAATTATGAATATGGCATGCTTTCTAACAATATATATTTAATATTTAATGTTGTGGAAGTTGTTCCTATTAATGCTTATATTATCGCAGCTTTCTTGACGTTAATAAGCACAAGTCCTGAAGACTTTTCTATTAATCAACAGCAAAATAAGAATTCTTCATTTCTTAAATTACAGACACATACACTATATGGCCAAACGTTCGTGACCATAAGACATTTTTAAATATGCAATTCCAGATTTAGCCTCCCTTTGCTGTTATAATAACCTCCACTCTTCTGAGAAGGCTTTCTAATAGATTTTGGAGCATGGCTGTGAGGATTCAGCCACAAGAGCATTAGTGAGGTCAGGCACTGATGTTGGGCGAGAAGGATTGGGGAAGGCCCACATATGGCTGTGATGGTCAGGTGTCCAAAAACATTTGGCCATGTAGTGTATTTAGAGTAATATATCCTGAACAAAAAGAACCTTATGGTAATATTTTGTATAAAAGTTAAGTCATATTATCAGGGGTTAATCTCAGATTAGAGGTGGTGTGGGAGCTCTACTTGTTTCATGGCTACCAATAACATTTATTGTGATACTCTCTTAATGTTGATTTGATGCAAATGTGATTAAAACAAGGTTTTGATTGATATTTTATGTTGAGTTAATTCAACTATAGTTACTGGTCAGACCTTATCTTTTCAGTATCCTTTCTATGTGTAATAAAGCAAATTATTTTGCTTTAATGATCAAATTAAATATACAAATTAGTTCAAATTGCCCAGACTTTTTAAAAAAAATAAAAGCATGCCTCTATAAAAACAGCTGAAACTCTACCTGTATAACATCATCATTATCATTACCAACATTATCCTATTCTAATCAAATTATAGCCTAGTACCCGAACTCCGCTTAATGTTCACATAAACAATATGTTTATGTACAGATTTATCACCTGAACTCCCACCAATTTAACTCCTATATATGATGGGTTGAGATGAAACCTACAGCACCACAGTTCACTGTAAAATAATGATGATTTCCAGTAACATTCAACATTGAATATATATTTGTATGCAACCTGTATGACAATGAAAGAAGAAGATTAATTATAAATATCTATCCCAGCGTCTCGAGATGAATATTTTGAATAAGTGCACAGTGTACAATGGCATGAGTAAAGCTTAGTGCTGGGCCAGAGTTTATTTATTTATTTATTTATTTATTTATTTTAAATCATGTTTCTTATTAGAATCCCATGGATTTTTCAGCACATTTCATTTTCTCATGAATTCTTTGCAATCCCTGTCACCACCAACAAAGCTGTGATAGTTCATTCCCTTGCATTTCTTTATGCCTGTCTAATCTCAAGGCTTTCCCTTGTACAGTACATCCTCTTCTGTCAATAAAGCGTCCGCCCTGGACGGAGCGGCGGCGTCTCTTGGAATTCTTGGCACGCCACCTTTTTTTTTTTTTTTTTAAAGAAATTTGGAGAAATTGCTTTCCTCTGACAGCTCTCCAAGACACCCATTGATTCAATATTGATTCCCACTGCTAGGAGGTTGTGTGGAAAAAGAAGGAGGGAGAGAAAATCATCTGCCTTGAAAAACATGAATGGACCTGTGCCTTTTACATTGGTTCTCCTGCTCGCAGCTCATTACAATCTCTGTTCCTTCATTTTGCTGCTTTCTCTCTGATCTCCCATCATGCACTGCCACTCACTGCTTATTACTCTACATACAATCACATAGGAATGCCGGCACCTACTCACCGTTGAGGTCTCCAAACTTCATAAACACTGAGCTTGCAGTGTTTTCAATAAATGTTGACTGAATTATAATAATAATAAAAAACATTATTAAATAAAATCCATGGTTTAAAGAACATATCTGAATATTGCAGAGCATAGCCTGAGGCTTCAACATTGACAGTAATTATGGGTTTTGCGAACATTAATTCAAAGATATGCACGTCGTCATGTTTAATAATGGTTTGAAAGAAAACTACCTGCAAGAAGTCAACAACTGGGGCAAGAATCATACATTTTAGAAAGCCCTTAAGATATCCGTATTGAGTTTTTTGTTACATCTGTTTAGATGTTTGATCTTAAGTGTCTTAAGTGGGATCTCTGGTTTGGCTTTTTCAATTGATGTGCTGTAAAAATCAATGCTCTGTTTGAATGTTTGCATAACACAGAATATTTAACTCAAACCCCTAAAACCGTCCTTCAACTTGAAAGGTCTCTGAACCATGGCATATGCATGTCAAAACAATGTAGCAGTGTCGTTAGCATCATCAGTGTTGACATTATGCCACATGTTCCCCTGTCTCACCTCTATCTTTGATGATTTGAATCAATCAACAAGCTAGCATTGACCTCATGGTGGACTGCCACCCCCAAATGGGACGGCGTGTCCATTATCCACAAATGAGCAGCAGGGAGCCTGCCATGGCTGTGAACCATAGTGCTGTTGGCCCCCATGTCCCAACCTGGGGTGGCAAGTGTGGGCTTTAATTACACCTGATTACCTGCTGTCGCCCTCCAAGGACCACTGATTGAATAGAAAGGGAGCCTCTGCTTGATATCACAATTAGTCTCACCATGGAAAATGGCATGAACTGTTGCTAGAAGCTATTGCTAGTCGGTTACACCATCCTGTTCTTGTTTGACAATTGTCCCCCATTAACGTCAAAGATGAATGTGTTAAGACTTTTTGAGACATGTGTGTAATGGCAGATAAGTGCAACAATGCAGAGGGGTTGGCTGTTGGCTTGGTGGATTAAACATTTTCTATTGCATAGGAGAAACCACAGGGGTTTGGTTTTTTATTTTGAGTGGGTGTTTTAATAAGGTTGTGAGCCCAGATTTGAAATCTACTGGACAGCCAGTGACCAGCACTTCAATTGCTAAGCTGTGTATCAATTGCTCAGCTATGTGCTTGGATTATATTCTGCTTCATTTGTACATCTACTTGAATAAAAGCATTCACAAATGAATGACTGTAAAAGTTGGAGTTTGTGCATAATTCAGACCCCATCCTTTGTCAGAATTTCCCTGTATAAAATAAAAAAGGGCTTTTATTTCTGTCTATAACAACTGTTGCTATGGACAGTTTTCCAGTCACTCTCTGTAAAATGACCTCCATGTCAGAGACCATCATATATTAGATATAATTTGAATTGTTGCCCATTTTCAAGACAACATTGACTGTAAAATCCTAGCATAACTAGCCTTTTTAAACACTGTTCATGTATTGGCCACTTTAATAGACATGTGTGGATGTACAATTCCACTGGACAGTTCATTATGGGACATATACAGTAACAAATCTGCAATGCCACCGTTTTGCTCCTCCTCTGGCTCCTCTATGGCTCAGAAACATGGCAAACAACTATGTTAAACAGCAAATCTTATAACAGGAATGAGGTCCAGATCAGGAAAAGGAAGTGGGGTTGATTGGTACACACCCTCCGAAACCCCGCAGCTAACGTAACCAAGCAATCTCTAAAATGGAACCAGTAGGGACGAGAAGCCTTGGAAGACCTAGAAATAGAAGAGCCTTCAAGAAATGCTTGGAGGGAAGTGGAGAAAAAAGTGCACTGGAGAAGCATTGTGGATGACCTATGATTCACAAGGAGAAAAGGGGGTTAAGTAATTAAGGTAAGTCATGTTTTATTATAAATAAGTATCAGTACAGACCATTGATCACACTGTATGATATCAGTACTTGTTACAACCAAATCCACGACTGATCTAAGAGCCACTGCAACACCACACTCAAATCCTTTCCAGACATTATATTGATTTCTCACTCACGTGTTTATTGACAGCACCTGTTTCCCGTTTACCCTCAATCAACTCAGAGTATTCAAACCAGTTCATTCACCTTTATTATTTGAACGGTTTTGCCATTTTTCCCATGTGGAATTATATGCATAATTCTCTCTGTTGTTATTCCCTGTTTGACATTTGTGCCTACTCTGGATTTTGATTCTGTTTATCCTGCATTGCTCTGTTCCCCTGATCGATTGCCACTTGCATGATTTTTGGCTACGACTTTGTCTTCTGGATTTTGTCTTCTGTATTCTTTTGGATTGTTAATAAAATTAAGTGATAGTACAACTACTAACCATGTAAGAACAGTACAGGACAATTTGTTACTTTAGTGGAATCCTACTGTATGTAGAGTCATAATATGTGATTGTGGACACATACTGTTCTTGTCGGTTAGTGTTTACTGGTAACATTAAATCTGAGTGGAAAATTATGTAACTACCGCAGAACCCCCAGAGAGCACTTTTGACATTCATGAATACCAGTATGCAATGGAAAACAGTCACAGGTCCTCAACCAGGGTTCTGCTAGTTCTGGCTGTGATTGATACAGCTTAACATATACTAACACACCACTACTGTACCACCAACCAGGTAAAATCTGATTACTTTAGTAGTGTTCTAAAGATTTCAAAAACAGTTAGCCAAGTTTCACCACTGGTTCAGTGCATAATCTTACCTGGGTATTGTAGATTCGTACCTGCTTCTGTAATCATAAATACTGTCCTGCAGTCATCCCAGTACTCTTATTCACAATATGCTTATTACTTCTACAACTATATATTCCAATTATTTATAACCCTACTGTCCTGTGTCACCCAGAAGACGATGGGTCATGTCTCATGTCATCTGGCCTGGATTTCTGTAAATGTGCTTTGTGACATTGTCCATTGTTAAAAGCACTATAAAAATGAAATTGAATTAAATTTAATAAAGGTACTAGTTCAGCGATGGACATGGTGGATGTTGTTGGGGGAATTTTGCATGGCTAGTAGGCTACAATCAGTAATTGTGCACCTAAATAGGTAGGTAGGTGTACTTGAAAATGGACAATGACTGTAGGTACACGGTAGATAAAGGTGATAAACTAGGAACCATGTATATCCTTTTTAGCAGAAGGCATTGGCTTTGTTCCTGTTCAATGAGTATTTCCATTTGTACCACTTTATTAAGGACACTAAGACATAATAGGTGAGCCATGGTACATATTCTATGCAACTATGTACAATGTACAATAATTCTATGCATGTTTCCGTTTTAATATATGCTTCTACGATAATTAGTTCTGATTATTGCTGCTGACTTCACAGATTTGTTTGATGTGCTCCCACCCATAACTGGCTTATTATTTAATGTTTGCATCATGCCTAGCTTTTTGCTCTCCAATCCCTCCCAGGTTGTTATATGACTATCGTGAAAATTTATGCCACCTTTTTTTTTCTCTCCTCTGCTTTGATGTGCAGTTCCAACTCAAAAAGTGTTACGAACAACATGATCGCACAACTCCACTATAAGTTTTGTTCCTCCCACTGCTGGCAGCACTGAGTATAGCTTGGAACAATGTGATAATTTAAGAGCTTGGATATGTGTATGTGTGAAGGAAATATGTCTGCATACAAAGCACGTTTGGGAGGCATGAACAAAAAAGTAAGACATCAAAAGCGCATATGTATGGATGTCCGCATGTACCTGTTTGCTAATTGTAAGGGTATGAGTAGTGTCAAATCTGGTGGAGTGGATCGTCTGTGGCATTGTGAAAGAGATACAGTATGTGCTTGTATGCGTGCGTGCATGTGGACTGTTGAGTAGGTTTTTCTTCTTATAGCCTTTTCACTGTATGGAGCTCCAGTTTGGCACTGTAGGCACGGGATGCTGCTGTCAGTCACCCAAACCCTGCTGGGCTTTTGAGCTCCCCCTTTTCTCTTTATTTCTCCTCTTTTACTTCACCCCTTCTCTCTGTGTGTCTCTCTTTCTCACTAGGACAGGTGTTGCAGCCAATCAGCCGCTGATCCTCGCCCTCCAGGGTGCAGTAACGTTACACTGTGGGAAGCTCTGAACTTCCTGTCTGAAACTGGAGCACGTAGGAAAGCTAATGCTTTGGCACAGGATCTCTATGCACCCTATGACTTATGAACAAGCCTGTCAAGACATAGAACCATTGAAAGGAGTGCTATTTTATAGTTTTTCACAGCTTTTAAATGGACTTGAGTGACAGCCCAGGTCTGCTGAACTTGACAAAAACGAACACCTGTTGAGCTTCCTTTTCTGAATTTGTTATTATTCTTTTTTTTGGAACAGTATGTCATTACATGTTGTCAGTAGTGTCACATGCCCCTGAGGCACTTTGGAGGGTTTTGTAAAGTCAAGGCCAGAAAGAAAAGTCATCATTACCATAGGCTGGGACATGCGCTATATGAGCTCATACTTTAGGAGGAACCGTCTAGGACAGAATGAAACACGCCAGTGTTCAAATGAAACATTTTTCTTTTTGATTTCAGTAACATATTCTACACTGAAGAGCTAATGCTTGCTATCTTTTCTAAAACAGGCCTATTTTTAACTTATATACATATATAAGTCTATAATAATGAATTAATTAACTAGTCCATGAAAGTCAATCCTGCCCACCATGTTTGATTGATAGATGACCTCATGAGTGAATAAGCATTTAATTTTGGTTATATATTATAGAGGACTATAATAGATAATCTATTTAATTAATCTCTACTTAATTATTCTTATTAATTAGTATGGGATGCTTTTGGGAGTTGGGTGTTTTACATTACAGCTTTTTTTTTTTTTTTTTCTTTTTTTTTCTCCTAGATGTTAATTAATGCAAAAAAGTGTCTGCACCAATTAATTTAAATTAGTTTTTAACTTCTTGATTACATTTGTCAATAGTTTTAATCGATATACAGCCATCCATTCAGTCCATTTCCATACACACTCTACACATTTATCCTACACAGGGTCATGGTGGAGCCTGAAGCCTATCCGAGGAAGCTCAGGGCACAAGGCGGGGGACACCCTAGACAGGGTGCTATACCATGGAAGGACACAATTACACACACATTCACACACCCATTCACACACTACGGACAATTCGGAAATGCCAATCAGCCTATAATGCATGTCTATGGACTGGGGGACTAAACCCCCGAAGCATGGGAGAACATGCAAACCCTTTATTCCATATATTGTATAAAACATTTTTGCTTCTCAGAATTTCATTACCTTAGACTTGTGCTTACGGAATTTACAGACAAACCGTGCCATGTTTATTTTTGTCTATGGTGGTGCATTAGGTAGCCTTGCTGGCTCACAGGTCTAGGGTCTCCAGTTTGAGCTTAGGTTACTGTCTGTGTGGATTTTTACTACATATTCTCCCGGTGTCTGTGTGGGATTCCTCTGGGTTCTCTGGTTTGCTCCTACCTCCCAAAAACATGCCAGTATTTGTTCTGGCTTCTCAGAATTGCCCGAAGTCTGAACATATGTGTGAGATACCCTGTGACAGACTGGAGTCCCATCCCTGGTGTATTCCTTTGCTGAGCTCAGTGATCCTCGGATACGCTCCATATCCGCCATGATCTTAATCAGGATACCATGGTTACTGAAGGTCAATAAATGAATGAATGAATAAATGGATGGATGGATGAATTTAAGTAGCTATTTCACCTGGTAATAAAAACAAATGGTGGAACCAGAAACACAGGATTTATTAGCTCTAATGAAGAATAATGCATTCAAGTTGTTGCTTTCTGTCAGTTTATTGTGCATATATTAAAGGCTTTGTATGTTGAAAGCTTGCTGTAGGCTCAGAGTGCTAGATGCTTCATATGACACACATAGACACATCCCATTACCCCCCCCCCCCCCCCATATGTTGTTATGAACTATGAGCAGTTTGACAATATATTTGTTTTTTTGCTGTTGTTTTTTTCTCCAGCCAACATTTCCAAAATATCTAAGGCAAACTGAGAATAGACTGCATGATAAGTAATAAGCCACATTGTTGTATTACATTTCACTCTCTCAGCATTATACTGATGCTTAAGAACATCTAGCTATTCTTTAGTATCCGTTGCTCTTAGAATGAAAACAAGTGTCTTATGTTTTATGGGATTCTTGCAGCCTTTAAAACCTCTTTACAACTTTGGCATTGTTGCTCTAGATCTAAGCACTGCATACAAAACAAGGAATCTTGGCTTGTTGAAAATAAAATATAGTTAATTAATTAATTAATTAACTAATTCATTCATCTTTAGTAACCGCATTATCCTGGTCAGGTTTGCGATGGATCTGGAGTCCATCCCAGGAACTCTGGGTGAAAGAGCGGAATACACCCGGGACCTGATTCCATTCCATTGCAGGGCATCACACACAATTATCCACTGTACCTCAGCTATAATGTTGCTATAGTGTTTTGTTTTTTCACTTAATACACACATTTTTTTTTCCTGATTCAAACCACTTGGTATGATACCAAATATTCCATGTATCCATCCATCCATCCATTTTCTCTACCGCTTATCCTACAGGGTTGCGGGGAGCCTGGAGCCTATCCCAGGGAGCATGGGGCACAAGGCGGGGTTCACCCTGGACAGGGTGCCAATCCATTGCAGGGCACAGATACCAAATATTACTACACAGTAAAATCCCTAGTGTTGAATTAACACCAAGAATTGGATACACTCATTTGCATCCAGTGGACTTATATACACACTGTAGGGTGTAAATTCAATACGCTGGGTGATAAATCAACACTGGGTTATGTAGCTACATGGTAAGGTTTTGTTCATGTTTATAGATCACACAGTGTCCTATCAGCAAATCATCAGCAATGTGTGTGACCAGTAAAAAAGCCATGACCACTTCACTGGAGCTGACAGACACTGAGGCCACACCTCCTTCATTATGGCTTACAGGCACAAAGACTATGCCTTTTTCACTGGTATTGACAAGCACAGAGGCTACATATTCGTCACTGGGACTGACGGACCAGAATTCAAATCCATAAAAACTATATTTTGCTCATTTTAAAGGTAATTTGGCAGATCACTGGACAAGCAAACAATATTTTCTGGACAAGTTCCTTTCCTAGCATCCACAGTTATCTCAAGTTAATGTCTCAACCCTCCAAGGGCTCATCTAACAGCACTTTAATGCTTCACTTGCACTGATAAAGTAAAGTAAAGGTCTTTTAGATGGACATACAAATTCCCTAAGGGAAAATGAAGAAGTCAATTTGATGAGGGTGCTTTAAAACCATAATGAAATGGGGCCATTGTCAGTGAAATTCTAGGACAGGACCTCCTGAACCCCCCTCTTGGGTTTCATAAATCCCCGTATTTCTTTTGGCTCAAGGTGAGCAAATATGTATCTCAATGACTGACTCTGTTTATGTGAAATGCTTCACACACACCTTCAATGCTGTGTTTGTGCATGTCTGTGTTTCTAATTCTCTGTAAATGTGTCTGTGAAGGTGAGAAATTATTTGCTGTTTTAAAAACACAGTGGGCTTTTGAGGACACACAGTCTGTTCATGCTGAACCAAGCCTTCACTTTGCTGTCTCTATTCCTAATTTTCCTTATTGTTTTAAGCCTTTAATGTCACTTATTAAAAGCTACTTAATTCAAATGAATCTTTTCCTGTGCGAGGTCTCTGTGGGGTCTTGCAGGGGAAATGGGACACATTTCTGTCTAACTCAATCAAACTTTTCTTTCTGTTATTACTGTTTAATTCACTGTTTTTTTAATTCATTTATTTTAAAAAAATATATTTAACCATTAACTTGATCAATGCATGACTTTCACTTTGTGAGGAAATCACACTTAACACAGCTAACAAGGTTTTCGACATGTTTAGTCTGACTGAAGGGCCTTTCACACTGAGCACAATTAAGCGACACGAATGTTTGGCCCGATGACACTCTTAACTTGAAACAATCCCTATAGAGCTACTCAAACCTGGTGTGATCATTTGTGGCACGACAAAGCAACATTTTTTTTTCTCGACCAGTGTGCCGTTTTTTCCCCCTGTCGCTCCGTGATGAAATGGGCCGTCCAATTAGATTTGAGCTTTAGATCACTTGCCCGGATCCACTGCTGTTGCACAAAAGGGAACGATAGGTGGCGCTGTAGCTCAGAAAGCTGTTTTGAAAACCAGTATAAACACAGAAGAAGAGTATTCAAGAAGAGAGAAGAGAATGGATATTGAGTCCTTGTTATCATTTGCCAAGTTTCCATCCTCTTTTTGCGCACTTCTGTTCTCGACAAAGTGAAAGTGCGTAAAAAAAAAGTTTGCGATATTTGCTCTCTCCTGCCTGTTTCCGTCCAATTGGCCTTTTACCGATAAAATGGTAAAGAATACTTTCCTGTTCATTAGTATTCATAAATGATTGTTTGTTTGTTTATTTATTTATTATGTTCAATTTATTGAAAAAAATATGTAAGGCTTCTTTCAAAATGGCTTTAATTTTAAACTTAGATTTTACTCTATACGAGTACCTTCATAAAATATATATATATATATCCACAAAATTATTCAATCAAATATTTTGAGGATATGCACTTGCTTTGAGGAGGCAAACGAGGGAATCATTATTGACTAAACTGGAGGAAAATGAAACACTTGCTGTACATCCTGTGTCGGCTATGGTCATTCATTCTGTTGCTTCAAACAAATTTCCTCTTCACACCTCATCTGCCATGGGAATTGGGTGGGCTGATCCGATTTCTGCTTTGCTGCTTGCCAGGATATTGGTATTAATTGTCAGGAGAGCCACCATGCCACCCTTTTTAAAAAATATTTTTCTCCCTCTCTACTCACAAAGAGGAAGTTTTTGAGAATTAGCACAAATTATTAGCACAAATAAGGGTGCATGGCCAAAAGAAAATTTCAGTGGAAACTGAAAATTTTGCTTTTTGGTTGTCTACCCAATGCTGTATTGAAGTGTGCAGAGTAACCATTTACCTTTAGACTTTAAAGTGTGTAGTTCTCCAGGTAAAATAGCCTGTCTAAAGAGAAGCTTTATGCTTTTCTTTGTTAACTTCTTGCTAGTTTCCCTCCACCACATTCCCACCCCAAGCTCACGACCCTAGTGTCCACTGGCCTCGTTTGTGAGACGTAATGCTGAGTAACAGAAAATTTGCACATTCTTAGTGCTCTAATGTGAAACAGGCTTGAGGTAAGGTGTATAATCTCCGCTCTGGGTTGTGCAGCACGTATGCTTTGGATTGATAAATAGACACTGGCCTATTTTTCGACAGTATGAGTTCAACTTGCTTGGTAGGGGGTGCATTTGGCATCTGACTCATTTTAGTGTTGGCTGCTATCAGATGTTTGCTGCATATGAATGCTGACAAGTCATGAAGTTGCTCACTTTGGGCCTAAAGTCCATTTTGCTTTTTTAATTGACAATGATTCTTCCAGACCTCTGATGCTATACAACAGTGTCTGAGCTTTTTATACTGCAAGAGCCATTGAAATACATTTAGAATGGTGGACACTGGCATGTCTGGGTTCTAATTCTTTCATGATTTGTAATTTGTTACGATGGTAGTCATGCTTGTTTCCCAAACCAACTATTATGATGTGACAGGGAAATAAATAATCTGTAGCTGAAGGAATATGTAAAAGCTAATAATGTGGCTGTTCACCTATACATCCTATACTATACACATCCTCATCACATAGCATATACATAATGGTGAAAAATGTTAAGCAAATAGCTACATGAAATCTCATTTGAGGACAAAAACCTGATTTTAAAAAATAAATAAATAATAATAATTGGAAATTTGACACATAATATTGAAATGTATGGAAATAAAGAAAGCTGAAAATTGCATGCATTTTTCCTACATTAGTCATTAGATCCCCCAAATAAGCATGGGTTTTGAAATACTTATATTAGGTTAGTAATCAGATTGGATTTCAATATGTTGAATATAGATTTTTTAAATTCCACATATATATATATATATATATATATATATATATATATATATATATATATATATATATATATATATATATATATATATATATATTCAGTACTCAGAAGAAATTAAATGTGTACTACCGGTCATAGTATGTAATCGTCTGGCAAATTGCTTGTATTTCCTCATTTGTAAGTCGCTCTGGATAGAAGCGTCTGCTAAATGAATAAATGTAAATGTAAGGTCCATATAGTCCATGCTGGAGATAACTGTTAAAAAAATATTTGAGAAATTTCAGCCTCTCCTCTAATTTAATACCGTAACACACACAAGTATATAAAGAGGCAAAAGGAGGAAACTATTCAAGGACCAAAATCTCAGAATTTTTGGAACCAATAAACTGAAATATATATATATATATATATATATATATATATATATATATATATATATATATATATATATATATATATATATCCTTTGGAAGCAGCAATGAGGATACAAATGTCCTTTCATAGGTCAAGTTTTATCTAAGTCCTCAGGCATTCTTAAATAAAACTGATTTTGAAATGAAAATATTTTGTCTTCTTTTGCTGCTAAGCCTAAATATTTCAACTAATCAGACTATAGTATGCTATTGTTTTGGTATGACTGTCTTTGGCATGGTGGCTTAGTGGTTCACACCTGCAGGGTTGGCGACACAATTCCCACCTCCACCCTGTGTGTGCACGGAGCTGGCATGTTCTCCCCATGCTTCGGGGGGTTTCCTTTGGGTCCTCCGATTTCCTCCCCCACTCAAAAGACATGTGCTTTAGGCTTTTATTGCCATCTCTAAATTGTCCATAGTGTGTGAATGGGTGTGCGATTTTGCCCTACGATTAGTTGGCACCTAAGGTGTCCCCTGCCTTGTGCCCCAAGTCCTCTGGGATAGGCTCCAGGCTCCCCACGACCCTGTGTAGCATAGATGGTACAGAAAATGGATGGATGGATGGATTTATGTTGATACACTGATCACTTTGGATTTTTAAGTAATTTTTTCCCATACCAGATATTCTGGTAGAACTTTGTACCATCACCTTACTTCAAAGTCAAAAAGGGCACTAAACTGTATCATTCCTTGTCGCTGAGGTGGTTCCCTCAAGCATACTCTGTTTGTACATTTAGTAAATATATTTGAACATGAAACTTTCATATAATGTACTTTTAATGATTTACTCTGAAAGGTTCCAATTATGCACTTTAAATCTTGTTTAAATGTTCACTATATATACATTCCCAACTGAAAAACACATGGTATAGCTATCCCGTAGTTATCCTGTAGTTATGGCTGTTTCTGTTCAAAAATATGCAGTGACAGTCTTTTCACAAAATGGAAATGCTTAATTTGCTTTATTTGTTTTGGCATGAGTGCCAAATCCAAGTTCTGCATGCCACTATGGAGTTGAAAATCATGAATAAATGATTTGTAAATACAAAGAAATAGCTGAAGCATTAGATATGCCCTAAAAGACAAGGTCCCGGAGAGCTCATCGATGGCATGCATAGGAAACACAACGGAGCAAGACCAAAGAATCCTTTCAATTGTGAATAAAAATCCTGGAAACAGATCAAAAACACCCTCGAGAGTGTAGGCTGAGACGTGTCAAAAACCGCCATATGCTGAAAACTAGACCCTCAGGGGTACACCATATGACGCAAACCACTAGCAAGGCTTGAGTCCCTATTGCAGTTGTACCAAATTTACCCAAAGGAAATATATAATGTCTGTAGCAAAGCCTTTGGAAAGATAACAGAAGGAATGGAGAAAGGGAACATCATAATGTAGCATGATACAAACATATGATGTCATTTTGGAAATGTACTGGAGGAAGCAAACATTGGATGAACTTGGCTGACATCATCATCATCATCATCATCATCATCATCATCATCCTTATAAATGACATGACTATTGGTGATAGTATCAGAATAAACTTTGTGATCTGCACAGATACAACCAAATGGTGTTTCATCATGCACTCACATGGTCTGAAACCATCAGCTATGACAACTACATGGCTCCTAATAAAGAGATTTCTGGACCAACCATTGCAAGTTCCTGACTGGAAAGGTCAACTAATCGAAAAATGACAGGATTTGCATTTCACATGTTTAAAAGTAAATTGGATGTTGTCTGCACCCTAAAAAAGGGCAGAATATGAAGAACAGAGAAGGATAGACCTGACATATTGTCTTATCACCTGGTGCCATCTATAAATCAAGATATCTTTAAAAATGTGAAGATGTACCACCAAAAGTGGGATTTTTTCATTTGAAATCATTGGGGGTCAGGCCAAAAACTTTGGGTTTTCTGCCAAATATAGCTAGTCCAAATGCTCACAGCATTTAACCATATCCAAACGGAGAAAATCTCACTGTATGCCCCTGTTTAGCCTTCTCAATTTTCCAGAGCACTATGCATTGCTGGACCCAGGCGTCAAAGCAACATCAGCAATATGGGTCTTGATAGGCAGAGCCGAGGCCATCAATAAAGATGAAGCATTACTCCAGCATTGACGCACAACTGCTGTTGTGACTGGTGCTCGGCATGGGAGCGTGCCAGTGCCACTCTATCAAACACAGACCCCCAGCCCGATGCTACTGAGGCTCATATACCCAGGTAGTGTCACCTCCCCATCCTGCTAATGCTGGATTGAGCTGTTTGTAGCTAAGTGTGTGAGCTGTTTGGGTGAGGAGGGATGTTATTAAAGGTGATCAATGTAGAAACGATTGTGAAGATATATACCGTATATAAGTCCTGGGTTGTCAGACATTGACTTCTTGACCATAGGTTTCCTTACTCCAGCAGCCTCTATGGTTTCTAAACTGTGCAGTTTGGCTCTTCAGAACATGAGTTTGACCCAGTGAGGTTAAACGTTATAAAGAAAAGAGTAAAGAATGTCCATGACCATGCACATTTACAATATTTTATGGCTCTATCACAATGTCATTATCTGTATCAGTTTCTGTTGAGTGCTCCAAAGGTCTGTGTCTGTATTTAGATTTAAACCCAAAGTGGGCATGGCATTAAAAAATATTTTTAAACTCAGAGATAGAAATGCCAGTACTTTCAGCAAGGTCTCTGAATTCTGGCTCTGACAGTTCCTCAACCTCAGATATCACTTGAGTATTGTCTAATGAATTTAGTTCTACTTCCCAAAATATAAACATACTTGCAGCCTAATTTAAACCACTGTGATCCTGACCAGGCAGTTACTAAGGATGCTGTAAATACATTTTAATGAACATTTTTTTAAATGAATTTTTTCCTGTCCCATGAACTTATCATCTGACCACTCGCTCGAACCCGAATTAAAATAAAAACCTTGCACGAGTTTTTGTGCTGCGTCACGTGAGAACTCAGCCCCAATGCCATTTCTAGTCAAAGTCAAGTCAAAGTTTATTTATATACCACCATTTATACAGCAACAGCTGACCAATGTGCTTTACACTACATCATAAGACATAACACAAAACATTAGAAAACATAATATAAAACATCGTATAAAAAAGACATATGAGTATATATCAGAGAGGAAAAATTGGTTTTGGTTGATCTGGATAGGCAACTGTTCAAGAGTTTAGGGCCCGCAACAGCAAATACATGATGACCCCTTTGCTGTAATCTCAATCTAGGGACAACTAAGAGTTTTTTTGTCGCAGATCGGAGAGCTCCTGAGGGATTATGTAGGGCTAATAAATAAGAGAGGTAGGAGGGCACCAGATTATTCAAACATTTATAAACAAATAAAAGGATTTTAATATCAACTCTAAAATGAACCAGCAACCAATGAAGTGATGCTAAGATTGGAGTGATATGGTCATGCTTGCGTAGACCATGAATAATCTGAAGTTGTCTCAAAGTAGTGGAATTTTTGCCATAATGCAAAGAGTTGCAATAATTTAAGTGAGTTGATAAAAATCTATGAATCGCCCATTCAAAAGCTTGAGGACAAAGGAAAGGCTTTATTGGTTGGAGCAAGAACGTGCTACAATTGGTCAGTGCAACGTGGCCATTATCCGATTGGCTTGAGTAGACGGTAGGCGGAGTCAACCTATTTGCAGATTTGCGTGCATCCTTGATGCTAGAAATGTTTCAAAACCCACAAATGCGTGCAGCAATCCACAAATGCACAGGACATGCTCCACAAATGAATGCCAGGCAGAGTTGTATTTGTGACATAAAAACATAATTGTAAAATATATATATATATATATATATATATATATATATATATATATATATATATATATATATATATATATATATATATATGTATGTATGTATATATGTATATGTATATATATATATATAATATATATATATATATATATATATATATATATATATATATATATATATATATATATATATATATATATATATATATATATATTATATATTCGTAAATCTTATTTTATTTATTTGTGAATTTAAGCCATTTTTGTGAAACTCCTAACGTATAATTGTGGATCGTAATCTATTTATTTGGAAATATGGAACAATTCTAACCCCATACAAAACTGACAGAGAATTTACGATCTTTCAGAAAGGAGCTGATCCAGTTTAATACAGTTCCTTTCAACCTCACATCATGTTCAATTCGAGAAATAAGGATCTCACGATCCACCATGTCGAATGCAGAACTAAGGTCTAAGAGCACCAAAATAACAGTCACCAACATCAGTTCTGAAATAAATGTCATTGAGCACCTTTAGTAAAGCAAACTCAGTATTATGGAGTGCTCTGAAGCCAGACTGAAACCTCTCATAGATAGAATTTATATTAAGATAAGAATGAAGTTGACATAAAACAACTTTTTCAAGAACTTTCAAAATTAAAGCTAAATTAGAAATGGGCCTATACTTTTCAAGCATAGCAGAGTCAAGATTTGGTTTCTTAAGAGAGGGAACTACCAGAGCATGTTTAAGGTCACCTGAAAAAGTCCCCAGATTGAGTGATTTATTTACAATAGAGAGTAAACTTGGTCCTGGTGGAATAATATCCAGTGAACAAAATGTAGGCTTGAGATGGGCAATGATTTTGCATAGAGAGGAAATCGAAATAAGCTCAAATTTATGCCATGCAGATAAGCAAGGAGAAGATGTAAACTGATTAATGTCAGTCTGTGATGTCTGTGGCCTCTGATTTGCTATATTATTTTTGAAAAAAATCTAAGAAAGACCTCATCATTCATGGAGGAGAGTACAGCTTTAGAAGAGGGATTTAAGTCTGAATCAATCGTAGAAAAAAGTAACTTCAGCTTATGCCTATATTTATCTATGATGTTTAAGTAATATAGATACTTGGCATTCTTAGCTGCCTTTTGAAAATGTGCCAACGCATCTCTCAGAGCTTCGTAGTACACCTGAAGCCTGTACTTTCTCCACCTTCGCTCAGCCTGTCTGCATAGCCGTCTAAAAGTGTGTAAAGTCTCATTTAACCATGGTTCAGTTTTTTCTTTAAGGCATTTAGGTTTAAATGGGGCAGCAGAATCTAAAAGGCTAATGCAAGTAGAACTAAAACAAATGTAATGTCCATGAAGATGTTTGAGAGAGAACTTTCTAATAGTTCAAGATCACTAATCTTTTTTATACATCTGAGCAAAGTTTGTAATAGAGGTAGAATTTAAAGCCCGGGACCACCGCACAGGACAGTGAGATGGTTAAACCCGGGAAACTAGGGGAACAGAGAAAAGACATGGGTTGGGGTCAGAAAAATTAAGTTCACAGATTGTTGTATCACTGGCACCCTGTCCAGGGTGTACCCTGCCTTGTGCCCAATGCTCCCTGGGATAGGCTCCAGGTTCCCCCGCGACCCTGAAAAGGAGTAAGCGGTAGAAGATGGATGGATGGATGGATGGATTGTTGTATCAGAAACAGATATCCCATATGTTAAAACCAAGTCAATTGTGTCACCCAATATATGAGTAAGGCCATCAACCCATTAAGAAAGGTCAAATGATTCCGCCAAATTTTTTGTACCACCCAGACCGTTCTCTAGTACCAGATGAACCTTTCTGGCAAGCATTCTTTAAAAAATCTATAACAGCTGTATCTGTTTAGAACACATGATCTGTTCATTCTGAATCAAATAGTCATATGTGGTTACATCCCCACAATATTTTAGTTCTCTCTCTCTGAGTGTTTGAGCATATAAAATCATAAATTATAAATTGTGTGCGCATGTCCGTATGCACATTGATTTAAATACAGAATTCTTCCTTGATAAAGTTCCACAGGAATAGCTGACTACGGTATTTTGAATATTTCACCTGCTGCTGAAATTGCTGGGCACCTACACATCTGCCGGGTATCAATATGTAATTATATTTCCCTCTCTGCTACACTCACTTACATTTACATGTCCCAATTTGTCCTCGCTATCAGCAAATGCCAAGCGGATTTCAATGAGAAGCCGATCTCGTTTGCTGCGTGCTGTAAACAAAACCCTGTTTGTTTTCTTAAACTTTGAGATACACCGCCTACCTGACTGCATTCTAAAAAGCCGCCCGCTTGCTTTATTAAGCATTCAGCAAAGTGTACAGGGGATGGTGATGGAATACATAAGAGGATTTTAGTTCCTGTTACATTATTGCCATTAAAAAAAAAAAAAAATCTTATTCTCTAAACAAAAGTGTGATTTGCTATGCTGCTTGAAGCCAAGTGACCTCCTGACCTTTAACCTCATAACAGCAAAAAGGAATGACAATACGTGCTAAAACAACTTGTCCAGAAAGCTTGACGGCTTTGTTCTGTCTTGTTGGGATTTTTTGGTGTCTGGTTGACAAATATTTGGTCAGGCTTGCAGAAATTACAAGAGGGAAACCAAAGGGACTGGACACAAAAGGACACAAAGTCGTCCTTTATGTTTTGTGCCCCCTCCTGAGTGTTTCTTTGGTGTTGGGACATGTTTGGAATTCCATTCCCATTCCTGCTGTTTCGGTGGGTCATGATGGAGGAGGGCGCACATGTTGGCGTTGCTGTTTAGAGAAACAGAATGAGAAAAAGACAAAGTGGTTCAACAATGCTGATTGCCGAACATACTTTTCAGTATATGTCTACATAAATTAGCTTTTTTTTAAAAAAAAAAAACTATTTTACATGTTGGTAAATTCCAAAAGTAAGCATAAAAAAAGGAAAACTTTTTGCAATAAAGTTGTTGCATTCTCATCAGTGGAATTATTTCTTTATTTTTGTTTATGGTGCAGGGTAAAAGAAGCAAAATTACATTTAGCTAATGATCTCCAGCCATGCAAATGTGCTATTTTGATATTCAGATGACGACTTTTTCTTGTTTATTTACCCCTGTGTATATCCCCTGGGCATCTTATGCTAATTCCTTGCACTCTGTGCCTCGAAAATTGGAGAAGCAGCAAGGGAGGGAGGGAGGGAGAGAGTTAGGGCAAGAGAGAGAGAAAGAGCGAGAATGAATTAGGGAGAGAGAAAGAGAGTATACTTTTCAAAGTAAAGTGAGCGTTGCAGTACTTATTTTAACTCAGTACCCACACATACACAAACGTAAACATACCCACACAGTGCTTTCTTGCTGGATGTGAACTCGGTGTCGGAGGAGATAGCAGGGTTGTCACATCAATTGGACACGGCAGAGTTCAGTGCATACAGATCCTGTTATTGCGCCACGAAGGCCGAGTGACGCTGCACCCGGTCATGTGAGACTCACAATGCCGCCTCCATGCACGTTGGCACATGTGAGAGCCCCCCTGCTTTCCTTCCTCGCTCTCTGTGTGTGTGAGCATCTGTCTGTCTTTGAATGATAAATCAAAGTAGATGGTTTGAAAAGAAGGAATGCGACAATGTCGATTTGGAGCTCCTTAAAACAGTAGATTTACGCTAAAGATATGAGTTCACTAATGTGGTGCATGCGTTTATATGTATTTCTATGGCAGTCTTGGGTCAGTGCGTCTAATCTGGGGCTGGATTAGCATAGTTAGCATGAGTTTGTCCTGAGGGCACACAGCAGGTAGGGATAAAGAAAGAGCTGTAACCTTTGGCCTGAGCAAGTATTGACTTCTGGGTCATGAGAATTTTTTTCTGCACATGCTCACTAATTAGCAATGCACCACTGGGCTGTGAGAAATGGGTTGTGTAGATTCAAAGCAGCCTGGATGAACACAAGCTGTTTTTTTTTCTCCACAAAATGGAGTGGTACACTGTAAGGTTTATGAGTCTGAATCTACTACCAGTATATTTATTTCAGTTACCAACTAATACCATTAGGAACATTTCCCTCTTTATGGTTGTTTACTCGTTTACTCGTAATTATAAAATATGATCCGATACAAAAAAACGATACCATGTGATTTCAATGGGCGTGAGCCTAGAGAATACGAAATGACAGCTCAAAATCTGGACGTGTTTAATGATTCATATATAAAGCAAAGCAGACTACAAAAAATACAAGTAACCTATTAAATAGTATCTTCACTAGAGAAGGTAAGAGCAGACAACCTGAGTATCCAAAGCAGTATTCACCGTCATGGTCATTAAAAATGCACGCACACAAGGATGTTAGCCAGTGTGGAGCAATGACGTGAGCATGCAGTAAAACATGAGAGCACTTCAGTTCAGTAAGCACTGAAAAACATGCGCTGATACTTCTCTGTATGCTCAGGTTGGTCACCCTTGTGCTCTCTATTAAAGATAATGTTGAAAGAATATCTTAAGCATTAAACGCAGTACAATGTGTTCATTGCTAGCAGCGCATGGCAGCAACCAACATGAACAGAGGGTTCCACGAAGCCCCTGATACTATGCAAGTTATTTATTTAATATATTATGAGTATATGCATCAGTACTTATGAGTACCAAAATATTCGGTATGAAAATAAAGGTACTGATGCATAACTAGATTTAATGCTGTATATTGCATTCCAGTTCATTCCATGCCATTTCAATCATAACAGTCTCTTATGCATCGACAATAATCTTGTAAAAAAAAAAAAAAAAAAGAGACAAAACTGCATGAGTTTTTCATAATGTATGAACTAGTTCTTGGAAGTGCATCCAGGCATTTGAACCCTCCTATGGAAAAGTTTGTGGTTCAATAAAGCTCTTGTTTTGTGGTTTGGGTCAGCGTCAGCTGATTATATTCGCTTGCTGCTGGTTGTAAGTCTCTGAACTGTAGGTGAAAATTGCTGACCAAATTGTTAGTACAGTTCATAATCTTCAGAAGAATGCTCTGTAGTACAAATAACTCAATGAATCGAATAACATCATTCTCTCTTTTCCTGCTCTGTAACGCTGGGACCATCATTACCACTCCCACTCTTCCATAATTAACTCGGAGAGTGAGGGATGGTGTGGTAGAGTTAATGCCTCACAGCTCCAGGATCCTGAGCTCAGGTTACTATCAATCTGGTGTTTCACTATTCATGTCCTCTTCATGTCCATATGTGTTTCCTTCCACCTATTAAAAATATGCAGGTGGATTGGCTACTTTAAATTTCCCCTAGGTGCGGATGAGTTGTCAGAGTGTGATCAACTGGTTTGACATATCCAGTGTGTATTCACCTCCTCTGCCTTGCGCCCAGTCTTCTTGGGATAGACCTTCCTGGGATATGACCTTGGCAAAGTGGTTACTGAAGAAAAATTAATTGTGGGAGGAATAATCAGAGGAATAAACCTGAAAACTACAAAAAAACAGCAGTCAGACCAAACACAAATAATATTCAAATGCTCTGGGCAATGTTCTGCTGGGAATCCTTGGGTCCTGGCATTCATGTGGATGTTACTTTGACACGTGCCACCTACCTAAACACCTACCTATACATTGTTGCAGACCAATTACACCCCTTCATGGCAATGGTATTCCCTAATGGCATTGGCCTCTTTCAGCAGGATTGGTTCAGGAACGGTTTGAGGAACATGACAAATAGTTCAAGGTGTTGACTTGGCCTCCAAATTCCCCAGATCGAAATCCGATCGAGTATTTGTATGATGTGCTGGACAATGAGACGTCCAATCCATGGACGCCCTACCTCACAATTTACAGGACTTAAAAGATCTTCTGCTAACATCTTGGTGCCAGATACCACAGCACACCTTCAGAGGTCTTCAGGAGTCCATGCCTTAACAGGTCAGAGCTGTTTTGAAGGCACAAGGGGGGCCTACACAATATTAGGCAGGTGGTTTTATTGTTATGGCTGATGAGTGTATATATTGTATTATTATGTGCAACATCTAGCATGGTCAGAACTGCAAAAAGTACATACACTTTAATATTTGTGTACAGGTTCGTATTAATCATATAAAGGAAGCGTATATACCCTGGTTACTTAAGGGCGAATATTTCTGCAGATTTTCTACAGATCAATATTAATTCAATCAATATACGTTATTGTTTATGCTGTTATATTAGAGCCATCCCATACACAGATAAACACTAGGGTTTTTGTAGTAAAATTCAGTTTTGTCTTTCTGTTTGCTAGGAATTCTTTCTTAGCAATGCTTACACTTATATGAAAACAGCAGCCAGTATGCTTGCAAGAAACTTCAAGATCCCAAAATGAATATGAAATATGAAATATGAAAATGAATAAATAATAGTCACTGATACATAGTCAGTTCTTCAGTAGTGATCCTTGAACCTGAAACATTTTCAAGTGAATGACTAAGGTGATTAGCTTAATGAATGCAACCCTGGTTCAGCTGCTTTCTGTCACATGTGCTCAGATGTTTCTGGATAATTTTTGCTTCATTCAGTGATCTTTGATCCTCATCTGTGAATGACTCGCTGATCAAAAAGAGAATTAGCTCTGAAAGGCAGCCTACCTGCTGCTTTGGCTTGGAAGAACAATGAATGAACATGATGTTTGCTTTCAGTAACGCACATGACATTTTGGTCATTCATAATGCTGTCCTTTTTTGCAAGCTTTCGCCAATCAGACCCTCGAGTGACATCTCACCATATTAATATCGTTATTTTTCACCCCCATAAGTAAAATACACACTTGGATAATTAATCTGTTCCCTAATGTGCCTGACATCACCTCTCTTAAATCAAAGGGGAGAAGAACAAATGGGAAAGCATAGTGGAGAGTATATATATATATATATATATATATATATATATATATATATATATATATATATATATATACACACACACACATAATATATATAGTGCCCTCCACTAATATAGCATGTTTGCCTCACACTTTCAGGGTTGGGTGTTCAATTCTAGTTTCTGCCCTGTGTGTGTGGAGCTTGCATGTTCTCTTCATGCTTCAGAGGTTTCCTCTGGGTACTCCAGTTTCCTCTCCCAGTCCAAAGATATGTGTTGTAGGCTTATTGGCGTCTCTACATTGTCCATAGCCTGTGAATGTGTTTGTGTGCGGTTGTGCCATGCGATGGGTTGGCAGATAAGTGGTACAGTGGATTAGTTAAACAACAATATTTAAAACCAGTTCATTATTTGGCATAGTTTATGAGGAATGTGAGTCATTCCAGGGAACTATAGAAATAATAACGAATGCATTAAGGTGAGTTTTCAGAACATTATATAAAATGTAAAAATTTCTAGAAATGAAGGGTTTTTCCAGACGTCCACAAATATAGTTCCAATTATGAATTCAAATTTGTACATGTGGATTTGGGTATGTACTGTATATATAAGTAATTTGTTATCTCAGTTGTTAGTATTGTAACTCATACTGAACATGTCTTGACCAATAAGTGATAAATAGCTGAGCTATTTCAATATGGTTCTGTTTATAGTAGCTATTTATCACTTATTGGCCAAGATGTGTTCAGTCCAAGAGAAGTCCTACTCAAAGTAATCCTCTTTAGCGATAGTTATAAAAAATAATTACTGCCAATATGCCAGCTGCTGCGAGAGACGTACTTTTAATGTGCCGAGTTTAGCAGAGAGGAGCAGCGCGTAAGCAGAGACGAGTCACACGTCAGGCTAATCGGAATAATGGAAAAAAATAAAGCAATTTGGATGTTAAATTGGAGGAGATGGTACACTTTTCACTCTGTAGCGCCCTTTAGCAACCTTTCAGAATAACACACTGATCTTCACTGGCAGTCATTTCAGTCCTGCAATTCAGCTGCAATTCTGTGGCTCTCTCCTCAATCTCACTCCCACACTGTCATCTCTCACATGTATTCATACTCACTCGCAGTGTTTTCTCACATACACACGCGTCTTCTTTTTCTGTCTGTCAGCTTTCTCATATAAACATATTTACATAAGTACACACGTTTTTTCAGTCTGTTCAACATGAACTTTTGGTTTTAATCTCTTGATCCCAGTTTACATGCATATACTCACACATCTGAGCATTCAGACATACTAGAGATATAACTGAAATATATACAGTATTCAGAGTACGAAAGGTCATGTGTTTTAAAGAGAAAGAGTTAGAAATAGAAATACTATTTGTTTGGGTAGGCATTGGGACCGTGTGTGCTGTACAATACATGTACAACATTCATATATTCATCCTTAGTAACTGCCCGGTCAGGGTTGTGATGGTTTAAATTAGGCTGTTATTTTGTTTAAAATTTTGGGAAGTAGAGGCAACTAAATTCACTAGAAAAAATCTTAGGGCAGGTACATACAAATATAACAATTTGAGTGGGATTGAAAAAAAAACAAAACAAAACCCCAGTCCTTTTAAGAAAAATTATGACCTTGTGTTCTGAAGCTGAGGTTGAGGAACTTTCAGCGCCAGAATTCATACCCCATGCTGACAGTGCTTGCATTTCTACCTACCATTATGGTAGGGTTCATATGCAATTTTAAAAAAGACCTTCTGATTTAGACCATGCCCTTTTTGGGTTTAAATCTGAATGCAGAAGTGGATATTTAGACCAGTAAACAGATAGTGGCATTGTGTTACAACTCTTACACATACACATACTCTTTCTCTGCCTGTCACACATTCACACGTAACTTCTCTCTCTGTTAGCTTCTTACTGACTCTCTCTCTCTCTCTCTCTCTCTCTCTCTCTCTCTCTCTCTCTCTCTCTCTCTCTCTCACACACACACACACACACACACACACACACACACACACACACAGACTTTTTCAGGATTTCAGTGCATGATGTCTCCAGAGACCTGTGTGGAGTCACTTTGGTAGATTTGGAATGTCCTCTGGGAACAGTATCATCCTCTAAGGTTAGGAGTCTGTCCTCGACTGTGCCAAGGCTGCTGAGACTTCATAAAGATAGGTCATGTGAGACATCCATTTACTGAACAGCTCACAGTGACACCTGATATTGACTCAGTATTGTCATTTATCACTCACACAATATTATCATTCTCGTGTCTACTGTGTTTAGTCAATAGCAGCAAATCTACTGGACTAGATTAGTAAAAATGATGAAATCTCGTTTTGAGAAATACAATCTGAGACATTTGCATTCATTTTTCATACCTCATAAAACATTTATCTTATTGTTCAACTAAATCCCTTCACTGCTAAACTAAGGCTCTCAAGTTTCATGTTATGTGAAGGGTACCTACAGTATCTTGTGCCTTCATAACACATTCATAAGCATTGCATGAATCTTTTATAAAGCAATCCTTGTGGATTCCTGGATGGCTTATGTCAAAACCTTTGATATTAGTGGAGTTTTTATGGGGTGTGGCTTTCTATTTATATGAAAGAGAAAATAGATTAAAAATGCTGAGTTATCATTATGGGAGACTGTTCAAGTTCAAGTTGTTACTGTATTTTTCATGTTTTACTTTACTTTACTTTTCTCCAGTTTTTAGGTTGTCTCTAACAGCACATTCATGAAGCTTTAAGACCTTTGAATTATGCACTTGTAACTTTATCTTTTTGGATATTTGTATTTATCTACTTTTTTATTCTCTTCAGCTGACATGGTGGGGATCCATTTGCATAACAATTTAAACATCATTCCATGGCTTCTATAAACTTAATTTATTTAAGACACATTGTAAAACTGGATAAGTTTATTTAACTCAAAAAATTTGAGGAAACTAATTACCTCAAAATTTTTAAGTTGATAAATCAATTTCTTTTCACTTAAATGTAACCAAAAATTATTTTAAATTGCAATGTTTGAGTTAAATTTTTGTTATATTTAAGTGTATTTGGCTTAAATAAATTGATTTATCAACTTAAAAATGTTGAGGTAATTAGTTTCCTCAAATTTTTTGAGTTAAATGAACTTATCCGGGGTTACAGTGCACCTATTGTATAACAATGCACGTTTTATAGATGTGCTTTATAAATGTGCTTTTCATAGAAAACAGACAGATAACTTGTGAGATAAGGCTAAAAATGTACAGTAACAATTAGTACATAATTAATTAATTAATACTGTATTTTCCACTGTCCCAGTCAGATTGTTAAAACATCCCAGTTTAGTGGTAGTTGTCTGGACAAATATTGATAAATCCAGGTAAAGAAGTACCAGTTATGCCAATGTAAAGTGTATCGTGTGCCAAAAATATTTGAAACTCTCATTGCATTTGGAATCTGCTCAAAAAAAATGGCCCAGGTACAACAAACCATATCTAATGCTTATAAAGGCCTTTCAATTTTGAGCAAAAAGTAGGCCAGCTGTACGTTTTAGTCCACAACCTGCTGAGATGTGATCTCATCAAGGATTGAGTTGTGGCTGTGTTTTGGCAGCCAGATTTGGATGACGTTATTGCCATCATTTCACAGAGCTATGTGGGTCAGATGAAAGTAGTACATGTGGTTCGGCACTGGGCCATGGGTGAAGGTGTGATAAGATATGTATAATATGAGCTATGTAGGGTGTGTTGGCTCCAGGCTTATGCGATGTAACAATTTAATCGTCTCTACACAATTTTAGACTGGCACGATATCCAGTGATGTCTACTCCAATTATATTGTATTACCAGAGTGCCTAGTATGGGTTATGATTAAAAAATATGCCAAAAGAACAGTCTTTTTCTTCCTAATAAAAATGGCAAAATAGACACGTGAATGTGAAATGATTTGCGCAGGCGTGTTGAACTCTCTGATATTATCTGACACTGCCTGGAAGCCCCACCTCCTTTCCCCCATCTCACATGTTCTCAACTAGACTTGTGGAGTGCCATAGTACTTTGCATTCATTCATTCACTTGGCTAACATTAGACAGATATCTAAATCATCAAAAACCTGTACTTTCGGTTTTCAGCTGAAAGAGAAAGGGATTAGAAAATTTTGGCTAGAAAGATTAAATAGGCATACAATGAAGTCTCAAATCTGACCGGTTACAAATCATTTTAATTGCGATGATAATCAGAAAGTGATTACATCCGCTGTTATTTGTTGTTGGTGGTGTTCTATTGTGCCGGTAAGCGCTCAGATGCGTTCAAATAAATTAGAGGAGCAGATCAGTGAAAAATGTTGGCCATGTGGACATTGTATGAACGATTTGCAAAATAATTATATGAAAAAACAGGTTTTTTAAAAAGAAAAAAAAAAACTGCTTACTGCACATTACTGCAAAATCACCTAAAAATTCCCCATCCAGCTGTGTTTTCAGCAAGCGGTTCCTGACTACACAGCAGATAATATTATTATGACCTCCTGTACTCTCCTTTAACAATTGTTGAAATGTTAGTTTTTCTGTTAAATTTTTTATCACAATTTTAAAAAAAAAAATTCAGATTTTTTAGTGAACTGCTGTTGCCATTGAAAGCTCCAAATGTGTTCAGGGAGCAGAGCTAAAGATCATTAATGTTATTGACTGCAGAACAATGAAGTTTTCTGTTAAATGTTTTTTTTTCCCCCCACAAATGTATTTGTTTACATTGGCACATATAAGGTTCTATATGTGCAAATAAATATTTAGATTTTTTTTGTCAAACCAAAAAGGAATATTCATTTATTCATTCATTCATCTTCAGCAACTGCTTTATCTTTGTCAGGGTTGCGATGGATCCAGAGCCCATCCTGAGAACCCTGGGCATGAGGCAGGGACACACCCATGATGAGACACCAATCCATTGCAGGTTACCATGCGCACATATTGTCACCTACACTCTTAAAAATAAAGGCTCCAATTAGAACCAAAAAGGGGTTTTCAGCCTGCCTGATTCCCTAGGTGAACCCTTTTAAGTGGCACAAAGAACCTTTTACTCTCAATTTCTTAGATAATTATTTATTTACTGGTGCTATAAAGAACTCAGAAATGGTTCTTCACAGCAGTACCACATGGAACCATGTTATCATAAGTTCTGTAAAAAACAAACAAACCCTTATTTAGTAATTTAAGGAACCAAAGTAAGGTTCTTAAGAGTGTCCATGAGAACCTTTTCCAGTACCATGAAGAACCTTATAGGGTTCACTTTAACCTGTTAATGGATGTTACCTTGAAGAACCAATACACTGCTCTGAAGAACCTATAATCCACCGTAATTTCTTTTAATCCCCAAATAACTATATAGCTCAATTCAGGAACCCTATACAATGGTTCTTCACAAGCAGAAGTTTCTTTGAACCTATGGTGCTGTAAAGAACCATTAAAGATCCTCTATTTTTAAGAGTATGTAGGGTAATTTAGGGACACCCATACACTCTTAAAAATAGGGACTTGGGAGGAACCCAGAGAACCCAAAAGAAACCCACATGGACACAGAGAGAACATGAATAAAAATTCCATTCAGACAGTAAGTCAAACTCAGGATCAAACCAGGGACCCTGGAGCTACAAGGCAGCAATGATACATGCTGTGCCATCATGCTACCCACACAGCAATATGATCTAATGAAATTCTTATAATATTTGCACAGAATGTAAAAGTAGCTACTCGTAACATAATGTGGGGAACAATGGTGGGATAATTTTCCCAGCAGCCTCCCAAAGAGACTTCTTGAATGTTATAAATAGTTATCTGGTGAATTATGCTACTTAGTCTCTAAATGTTGAGAAGAGACATTCTAATATTTAAAATATTTAATTTAGTGCGAGTAAAGTTGCACATTATGATTATTAGCCTATTAATTGGGGGTAGGGTAAGACCGACTGCAGTATCTGCAGAAGTTCTGTCAGCTTCATAATCATTGTTACAAAGTTCACAGAAATGCAGCAGAAAAAAAACACAAAATCTAGGACCTTTAAGGACTTTTCAAGTTCCATTTTTCAGGACTACATAAGAGATGTCACACACTGAACAAGTTCTTTATTCATTCATCGCATAATTTTCTTTTACAACTTTTACAACAGCAGTGATGGATAGTCTTTTTATCCAAAAGGAGACAGCTAGTATCATTTTCCAGCAAGGCTGGATTAAACTTGCATTTCCTGGGCATCATAAATTATTTCATCATTTGGTCAGGTAATATAAAGCAAGGCAGTGTGTGTCAGGGTCGGTGTAGGTGCAAGTGCTGAAAAGTGTAAGCTGCTGCTGGAGTTCAGTTTCATTTTTAAGCTGAATGCTATAGTGTTTCTCTAACATTAAACAATGATTAGATTGATATATTTCAATCATGCTTTGGCCCATCTTTTCTAGAAGTGTGTATACCCACCCACAAATTCCACAATACCCTCTGTAACAGGAATTAAAAGTAAAAATAAACACATTTCTTTAATTCAATGCTTTTAAGCACATCACTACTAAAAAGCCTGCTCTCTGGTTTTCCAGGATTGTATATCGAAAAGTGTCTTATACATACCTGTTGTTAATACTGGTGTACTGTAGGTATAGTACTGTGCAAAAGTTTTAGGCACCTGCAACGAAATGCTGTAGAGCAAAGATGCCTTCAAAATAATGAAATTAAATGTTTTTACTTTGTAAAAAATACCGTAAAGAGCAGTAAACAGTAGTAAATAAAACTCAATATTTGTGTGTAACAAAAAAAATAAATACAAATTTAAGTTTAAGTGTATGTATGGTGCCGTTTGATTGACTGATATCCCATCCAGAGTGTATTCTTGTCCCTAAAATATCAATTGGCGGCCCAAACGCCATTTACTAATGGATTGCCTTTCATATAAAGTAGCAGACATCCTATTGGACTATTTGTTTTCCCCCTCTCCAGCTTTTCAACACCCTTCATCACCCTACTAACACTAGCCCTGATTCCTGCCTTATAAACTATTGCTCCAAGGATCAACTCTGGATCCAGAGCAACCTTGTCCTGAAACTTACTGACGACTAATAAATGAATTAATCCTCATTTCCGCTGTACTTTCCATCCAGGTGGAGATCATGCTTTCTGTTTCCAGGAACAGGTAGATGAATCCTGGTCTTATCTTTTCCTGCATGTGGTCAGATATGGCTGCTTATGGAAGACCCCAGCCCTTTCGCTCCTATCTCTCAACCCACCACACGCCAAAGGCTTGAGATACAGCTCCATTTTGAGGAAAGGCATGGATGGCAAAAAGATGCTGGTAGACAGGCAGTGCATCACTCTGACACTGCAAATTCAATTCGGCTAGGAGAAAAAAAAAGTCAACCTTGGAGCGAGGAAGGAGATTCTGCTTTTGGAGACTCGGCTTAGATAAAGATCTGCATGACGTGTTTAGCGTGTTTGTGTTCTCCACATTCTGCTGGTAAAAAGAAATGAAACAAGGGGAAGGTTAAAGGCTTTGTGCTCGAATTCTTTTAATCTGAATCACGAAGGTAGGTGCTGGCAAAATAAAAAGGGAAAAATGAATACTTGCAAATTCTTGCAGATCAATTGAGTGCTGTTTTATGCTTTTCCCCCACACTATATTGACCCAAAATTGAACTGAAGGAAAAGGCCATTTAGAAATTCAATTTCTTCCTGCCCCTCTCTATATCTTACTCCTTCCCTCGAGCGTTCTTCTCGGGCCAAACAGAAAGGGCAGCAGTAAAGGCCAGCTACTAAACCTCCTTAGGGTACTAACTCTGAGGTTTTCTATAGGTTGCAAGATTATTCAGTGTTCATGTGTATACTGAGGCAGTGGAGCTGATGCACGGAAAGTCATCCATTTGGAAATGAGCTGAGGCAGGACCGAAGATGAATACATCACATTAGGTTGTGCTAATATGATGCATTCATATTCAGCCACAGAGGGACCCTTTCTGCTTTATCTTTTTTCCATTTAAAGACAACAATTTAAAGGATATGGAAACTGAATCCTTGGATCAGACTAGGAAAAAAAAAATCACAATTCTTATGCATAACGACTGCTGTTCAATATTTTAAACATTTTATTTTTTCAGCTGTGCTGTCACAAACTTTAATAACAACATGGAAAGCTCTGTGTAAGGAATATCTGCTTCAAAGCATGGTCTCCTAAACAAGGCTGATATTCACTGACAAAAAAGAAATTGCTATGTATCTGTGGCTCTGTGAACACCAGATAACTTCCAGGGACAGTGAGAATCACCTGGATACCTTCTTGTGTGCGTGCCTACGCATACAGAGCCCTTCAACAAAGTCACAGTATGAGTGGCCATATGATGATATAGAAACCTTTGTCATCGGCCCCGTTCCCTGGAACCTTCTCGCTGGAAAGTTCTTACCGGGAATGACAGTCAACTCAGATGAACATTTGATCTGATAATTGAATCATCACCATCTGGTCCAATTAATATGTGGGATGCATACTGGCCATAGCAAGGAATGCTCTTCAGATTCTGCATCATGGAAGACTGTAATGTCACCAGATTGGTTATTACAGTGGGTGATGTGACTTTGGGAAGAAACCCAATGGTTCAAACACAAGGTCACCTTGAAATTATCCGGCCACCAACGCATGCAAGACGAGCTTATTACCAAAGTATTCACCCACTCTTTGTGCTGAAGTGATTGCCAGCAAAAAGGCAGTCTTTAGACGGATCCATTTAAGTTTGACAATCTGTACAGCTTAAAAAGGGGTGGGGTGCGCGGGGGTGTGGGGAGGTTAAGGGAGAGGAGTGGTTTGAGGGACGAAGCTACAAATCCTGGTAAAATTATGGAATCACCACACTTAGAGGATGTTCACCTGGCTATTTTTTTTTTTTTTACATTTGTAGCAAATAAACAAATCACAGATATGACAAAAAAATATGTTGGTTTAATATCTGAACAATCTGGCTTCATGAAACATACCTCAAACAAGTTAAATGAAATTATGTTACTTAATTTTTTCCAGATCAAGTAGAGGGCAAAATTATGGAATCACTCAATGTTGAGGAAAAAAATGATGGAATCACTGTGTAATTTGCATTTCTAAAACAAATTCCAGCACAAGTATAAAAATGCAAATTAGTCTGCAGTTAAAAGCGAGTGTGTAAAGTCCATGCCTCAAAGAATTCAGGCTAGAGGAAGAGCAACAAAGTACCAATTGTGATTTATTTATTTATTTATTTATTTATTTATTTATTTATTTATTTATTGATGATTCCATAATTTTTTCCTCAATATTGAGTGATTCCATCATTTTTTCCTCTACTCGATCTGGAAAAAAATGCCATTAATTAAAACAATTTCATTGAATTTGTTTGAGGTGTCTTTCATGAAGCCAGAATGTTCAGCTATTAAACAAAAATAGTTTTGTGTCATACATGTGATTTGTTTATTTTCTACAAAGTAAAAAATCTGGCTCAGCATCCTCTAAGTGTTGTGATTCCATAATATGACCATTTTATGAGCCACCAGTGAGACATCATTCACAGTGCTGTGGCTACAGTGAATTTTTGCTGTCTACCAGTTCCTGTAGGAAGGCAGGTTCACTGGATCCAGATGATGGAGTGCACACCATTCATGGAACAGTTTGCACCTTCGCCTTGGCAGTCACAATCTTCCTTGTGAGGCCCCACTCGACAGGGATACAGGGAAATGTAGGGAACCCCAGCCCTTGTATACATGTCAGCTGAGTCCAGCTAATATTACAATCTCAGCAGTGGAGACAGCAGTATGGTGAGGAAAAACCACTCAACCATGCTAGCAGAATGTATTCACAGGGCCGCAGGTCGCAAACTGTGGGTAAACAATATAGTGTTGAGAGACTATGCACCCAGTGAGGAAATAAGAGGTAAGTGCTGTACTTAGCAGAACAGGAACAGGAAGTCTGTTACCAGCAGAACTGTTTGTAACCATATCAAAGACAGTGAGGAAGTGATAAATAACGAGGCTAGCACTCTAACAAGGGAACTCAACTCAAGCTAGAATCCACAGAGTTCCAAATGGCCCCGGAAATTATAAAATACATTCACCACAGTTTGAACAGATTAAAGGAGCCTAGCAGTGGATTTCATAGATAGGTTACCAGTAGCCGGGGGTAGGGAGATTAGGGGGCACGGTGGCTTCGTGGTTTGCCTCACACCTTAAAGGTTGGGGGTTCGAGAGGTAAGAGTGGCTGTATCACAAACGTGTTTATATAAAATACAACCTCATACAGATACTTTACTTTTCTTGAGCATGTGCATGAAAAGGTGTCCAGTTGATTTTCACTACCCTGGTTGTTTCAGATGGGTAAAATAGACACAAGATTTCTCAGTATCAGCTCTAACAGTCTGATAGTAGATTTGTAACAGATTCTGACTCTCTCTGCTGAAGCACTACCTTGCTGTTCCATTTGTTTATTACCCCAACAGCTTTTTTCTTCCCACCAGGCGGCAGGAGTCGCAGTCGATGACATGTAGACCTCTATGTCCCCCATGTTTATGGGAGGAAATGAGGAGTCTTCACACTGGCTAGCTGTCATTTGGAATGCATCTCACACATGCTAGGGAAGCGCAAAGATGCGACATGAAAATGCAATATGTGATCCCTTTGTTTCATTTAGTGTTTGGATTTCTTTTGATATGCAGATTTTAGAAATATGCATTCTGCAGAAGAGCCTGAAGACACACACACTCAGAAAGATTAAGATTAGATAACATCTAAAAAAAAAAAAATGCATAGAATGTGACAAGACTCTGAAGTGAGCATTATTTAAATGCAAGCTTATTTCAGCAGACAGACATTGGCACTGTTTTGACACTTATGCCATGTTAAGCCCATGGGATAATATCAGATACAGGAGAACGGCCAACTGACATAACTAACTATGACCAAAAGCTAAAGGTTACTGATTAGCATATACAGCAGGGAAACCCAAATAATGAAATCTTGAGCATTTAGTATGCTTTAACAAGAAACACCGTGTTACCCTGCTTCCCCATCTATTATCAAAGCTCTAAAAGATGTAAAATATTGCTAATGACCATCTGTAGGAGCGAGTCCTTTTTGCCTGGCAGGGTTCTTCTACTCATACATGCTGTGACAAAAGACGGAGCCCATGGCAGCTAGCTCAAAGACAACCAAACAAAAATGTATTTCTTTAAGATTAGACATAGGAATCTATTGGTAGCAAGGAAAAAAGAACTTCCCCTTTGCCTTATGTTGACATTTCAGGTAACATTATCCAGCCCAACTTCAGTCTGACCAGGGATGGTCAGTGCTCAATGAATATTCTGGAGTGAATAAAGTGATGACGTAAAACAACATATATTTCTGTGACACAGAATGCCAATGAAATAAGACTTCATTCATCCAGAGCCGCAAAGTTCCATGGGAACAAGATGTAAAATGTCACCCCTTGTCTGATGACAAGAACCTGGCTCCTAATGAATCTTACCCCCACTTAGCCCCATAATCTCCCACCTACATTGTACACAATCTGTCTTCACGTGAACCAATTCCCACCCCAAAACAATTAAGATAAATTTTTGTTGTTTTTCTCATTATTATCATCTTCCTCGACGAGGGTGATAGCAAGCTGCCAAGCTCCTAATTGTGTTTCATTGAGACTCCCCAAGAAAGGCCTTGAATGTCATATTAGCGAAATTATATGAATCATACCGCGATGCTGGCCCGGTTTCCCCTTATGCTAATGCAATTAAATGCTTAGGAGAGGGCTTGGAAGACGAGCGCTGATGAGCAGAATGCAGGCTCTTCGTTTCCTCCCGAGACAAAGAGAGCGCACCCCGGCTAGACGAGAGAGGAAATGAAAATGTTGAAGAAAAACAGCGCGGACAAGATTCCATTATCTCTTGATCAATACGGCTATTTGTGCCACCCATTCAATCCTGAGCCTGCTGGTGGTGAAGGAATGCCACAGAAATACATGCAGACATTTGTACTCCGGCTTGAGAAGGGCCTAATGTGATTTGTTTAGCTGTATAAATAATATTATGATGAGGATTAGAGGGGGTATGCATCACTTTGGCCTTGATGGCTCTCTAGGGGCTGAATCGGGGGAAGCGTTGTTAATATGCAAGTGTTATTTGTTTGTGATTTAAACCACATGCATCCATTCATGGAGTTAATAACTAGATAAAGTATACAATTCAGAGATCCCCGCGTGCGTTGTAGTTCGGTGTAATATATGTAGAATTGGAGATGACAGTGGTTGTTAGTGAGAGAAATATGGCAAACACTTCAAAACTGCACATCATTTCTTAGCGTAGAATTTTAATGAGGCAAACACAACACACAGAAATATAACTTGCTCTACTGTTGGCCTGCGTTTTTAACTATAGCCCTAACACAGAATATGAATGTAACAGAACAAACAAACAAACAAACCAACTGCTGTGAATTGTTGATGAATGGCTCTGGTATTATATTACTGCAGTCATGTTATAGTTAAATATTGAATAATTCCACAATGAATCATTTAATTATGTGACTTAATTTCTAATCTTTCTTGCTCAATGTGCCTATCACACAGATGATCCAATGAGATTGCTTTGATTGAGGTAGCTGATATGTGGAAAATTGGTCCTTTCATGCAAAATACTCTTATTAATATGTTACCCCGGAGCTTTTCTTGTATCTCAGTAGAGACTCGTTTATCATTTTAATCCAACACTAGTCAGGATCTAGATATACACTTCTAATGACACAAGTTTTTTGTGTCACACAGACAGAACGAATGTAAAAAGACCCATGCCCCCAGGTTTAAAACTTTGTGAGATAATTAACCACATAGCATTTTGCATGGAGTCTAAATTCATCTTAATGGCCTTCTGTGCTCCAGAAACAGCAGAGAGGAAGAAATCACCAATATTAAAACAGATATAGTGCAGGATATTATCAGTGTGTTAATAATATACAGTAAATAGCATATTTTGTATTTTCAGTATATTCACTTCTGTATGAGAAGTCAATATTACGTTTCATAAGCTTACATCTTATAACTCATAACTATCCTGCTGTTTTTAAGCCTCTTTTCATTGAAGTAAGTTGAATACACGTTAAAAAAAAATAAATAATAATAATTTCTAGTGTCTGTTCTAGCAAGGATTTCTGAGCCAAGATGTCTCACATGGAAATGTTACACTGGCGGCAGTAAATTCTGGCTTGTCACATCTCAGTACTTGTTTTATTAGTAAATGAAATAGGCCTTATTCCAGGCTATAATGTCACAAATCTCATAAAATCCACCTATAATGTTTAGTTTTGGAAGCTGGCTACCCTTTGTAAGGGTTTGAGCTGTTAGATAAGCCTAAATATGACTTTTTGTGACAGGACCATGGATTCCAAAGTTGTTTGTATGCAATTACAAATCTATACTGATTTAACGGGTTACATGCTGTGCATACGACCCTCTCCCCCCTCCCCCGTCCTCCCCCCAAAAAAAGGGTATTTCAAGAAATATGTGGTTGAAAAAGATGCTCAGCTCAGTAACAATATATCTAGTTATTTTCAAGATGTATACTTTCACAAGTATGCATACTAGCATACTTGCATAATATCATATTTCCATATTGGCATACTCGCATACGATGCATACTTGCATACTGATGTACTTGAATGATTGCACACCAGCAAAGTAGCATAGTTGCATACTTGTCCCTACTAACATACTTGTGTACTAGCATACTTGTCCATGTGCATAATAGCAGACTTGCATACTAGTATACTTGTTTTCATACTTGCATACATACAAATTCCCATAATAGCATTGTATTCATAAATAAATATCAGGTAAGTTTTATCTTCTCTCTATGGTTTTAGCCTCTATTTTTTTTTATTTTTTTTTTTGCTGTGCTCATAATATTGTAGTTCTGTAGAGATGAAGGAGCAAGAAAGATTTATGACATTAGTTCCTATTAGCCGGTAGACTGGGTGGGCACTGGGGCTTTTCCAGTGCCCATCATTAGCTCATCAGGAGATCTCCAGGGGCCTGGATGCATCAATCTACCTGACAGGAGCAGCTGGACGTAGGGAAATATGGATTTAATAAATAGGGTGATTGGGTGATTCAGCTAAATCAAAAGTGTTGTGGCCGACTGACAGCCGTTTCAGTCACAGATTCGAGATCACATTTTGATCTGTTAAAATACTCAGCCCTAAAGTTTAACCTTATTTTCATGGCTACACCAAGGGAGGGTTTGATGCCCCGTATAGCCACAGCTAGCCTTCTTCCACTCAAAGTTAATCGTCATTACCCAACCTACTTGCTTTTTTGACATGCACATAGCTGTCTCTTTCTCATCAAGAGCAGGTGTTTTTTTTCCCCTGAATGTTTAATCTTGAAGCTAGCAATCAAACTTTGATCACCCTCTTCGCTTGCTTTGATGATCAGCTAGTCTGTGCTACTTGGAGTCAGAACGTTAATCAAGGAGAAAATGTAGCACAGATTGAGGTGTGTAGGCTAATTATGTACTGTGCTTTAGTTTTTGGAAAAGGTTACATACAGATTTTACAAGGCATTAGGCCACTCTAAAATGGTGGAGGTTGCGCAAAACATTTTTCTTTTTGCTCCATGTTTAAATTGTCTTGTTTCTAGCCACTGAGTTATTGTGTTTTAGAAGCTATTTTCATGAATCCATGACTTTTTACTCTGTTCTTGGTGGCATGCAGATATTTAATAGCTAAAACAAACCTTAATACCTTAATAAAGTGTCTTAGTAATTAAAGCAGGACCGCTGAATGGCTGGATGTTTGATTAACATATTCAGTGACAAAGCTAACTAAATATTCACCCAAGCTTTACATGTTTGAATCTTGACTATACCATAGTTAGAGTCCTAGATAACTAAACTGCCCCTGCTTTCTGAGACATGCTAGCTAATCTCTGGTGTTTCTTAGCTAATGTCCATAAATTAGTTCAGTTAGCATGTACTTTCCTCTAAGTATGCTTTGCTGCTCTATGATGCTATGTGAGCAGCAGTTTGAGAAGATGTGGTGGCAGCAAGAATGTGTTGGTAGCTGTTGTGTGATAGAGCAGACAACAAAGATAGCAGGTAGGAATTGGCTACCAACGTTGAGTAATAGGGACACCAGTCAATTACATGTCCATGCACACACACATTCACCACTTACAGCAATTTAGAGTAACCAGTCTACTTACTGGCCAGAGGAATCCTGTAAATCATGTGAAACTCCTCACAGACAGGAACCCTATGTCATGACTGAACCAGGGACTCTGAGGCTGTGAGGTGGCAGAGCTGTCTGCTGCACAATCATGCCATCTGCAATGCTAAACGTTTGCTAAATATTTTTGGTGGGATTTTCAATCAAGAATGCCATAGTTGTCTGTAGGTGGGAGTCCAACTCTGTTGAGCCAGCCCTGCTCTCTGAGAGGTGCAAGAAAATCTGGTGTCCATTAGCTCATGTGTACAAAATAGGGCAACTATCTGCTCTCCACCAAGTACACTTGGATGTGCATCAGGAGAAATCTAGCAAGATGTGGTGGTAGGAAGCATGTGGTAGTGTTTGCCCTCCCATGTTGGTAGTTGTTGTGCCATAGCAGGTAGAACTGACTTTAAAAATGTGAAATGAAGCTAATATAAAGTTCAGCCCCACTAAACATATTGGAGAAAACTCTGAGGTCATGAACCCAAGTATTAGCAAGAAGGTTCTGTTTTCAACTCAGTCCTTCCTGATGAATGAAGTGCAGCCAGAAACTGAGATTCTCCACTATCAATGTTTAATCGACCACCCTTATCTTTTCACATTTCTCACTGTACTTAGCCCACCCCTCTCCTTCTGACCCCTTCTGCCTGACCTGAATTGTAACCTGCCTCAAAAAGTCTTTCTCTCCTATTTTGATCTACTTTTCTACACGCTAAATTACATCCTTGGATGAATATGGATGATGGACAATAAAAAATATACAAGGAACCTTGTCAGAACGGTCATCTTGAGAAATATTTATGCTAGTGCAAATGTTCATATTTGACTACATAATCCACCAGGCTGCTATAACGGTTGATTGACACCGTGCAGGAATTTAATTTTTTTTAGAAACCAAATTGGCTGGAAATACTATTTTACACACAACAGAGAAAATAATCACCCTGGTTGTCTTCCCTGATTGATCCTGTTTTTTCTAATTATTGGGAAAAACAATTCTGCAACTTGAGAAGTCAGTGCTAATGATCACCTTTATTCCTTCTTTTAAAAAATTTCCCAATAGTAATTGTATTTGTAAAATCCTACCTAGTTTTGGACTAAAACAATGTTTACAATACAAGTACATCCATCTATACATCCATTTTCTGTACCACTTATCCTACACAGGGTTGTGGGGAGCCCGGAACCTATCCCAGGGGCCAACCCATTGCGGCCCAAACACACACACACACACACACACATACACACACGCACATTCACACACTATAGACAATTTGGAAATGCCGATCAGCCTACAGACTGGGCTGGGGGAGGAAACCCCCAAAGCACGGGAGAACATGCAAACTCTGCACACAAAGGACAGAGGCGGGTCTTGAGGACTCAAGCCTGGAGGTACGAGGCAAATGTGCTAATTTTGCTGAAATTATGTGTCACTATGTGGCACGTGCTGAATTTGTGTCACTATGTACCCTTAATCTGTCAAGGCAAAGGCCATGGCATAAATTCATCAATACCAATGCTTTGGGATTTTGTGAAAGTACTAAGGAGACAAACTGAAAAACACTTCGGTAAAGCCAAACTCCACAATATAGCATAAAGAAAAACACTAAAACAACAACAACAACAGGTAACACATAACAAAGCAACAAGAACAGGATAGTTTCACACATACAAATAAAATGTCTTTAATGGCAGGAAAAAAGAAATCCAAACATTGCAACTGCTTTTAGGATTTCGTTCTTGCCATTGCTTCCATCCCCAGAGAGAAAAATAGATCAACAGAGGAGAAACACAGCATAAACACACAAATAAATATGTCCTTTCAGATTAACAAATCTGAATCTCTGAATCACTCACCTCCATCCATCCATTTTCATACCACTTATCCTACACAGGGTTGCAGGGAAGCCTGGAGCCTATCCCAGGGACCTTGGGGGACAGGGTGCGGGACACCCTGGACGGGGTACCAACCAGTCACAGGGCACAATCGCACACACACTACAGACAAATTGGAAATACCAGTCAGCCTACAATGTATGTGTTTACACAGGGGGGAGGAAACCCCCAAAGCACAGGAAGAACATGCAAGCTCTGCGCATACATGTTCAAGGGTTGAAGGTAGGATTCGAATCACGCACCCTGGAGATGCAAGGTAAACATGCTAACCGCTAAGCCACTGTGCCCCCCAAGCCACTCACCTGTAGTGTCATAATTACAGCTTGATTATTTCTAATTCACTCACAGATGCAGCGTTCAACAGACCTGTCTAAACTGGAGAATGGTGCTGAAATGATAATCTGATTTTACAGTGTTAGCTTACTAGCAGCATGGGTGGACAAATCATGAACGTATTATCTAGATTTCTTGCCCAGTGAAAGTCCTATTGTACTTGCCCATTCTCATGGTTTGGTTGCCTGGAAATAATCGACTAGGCTAAAAAGTGCTCGTTGTTATATTTAAGCCCTATTATGACTAGCTAGTTAGATTGCATTAATACAGACTAAAAACAGTGAGTGTGTTCTTGAATTCCCACGGAAGGGACAATTCTGCATAGCCATAGTCAGTCACCTGATAATGTCTCAGTATGTCTTTTGCATTTTTTTTTGTATTCTTTCTTTTATGTTGCACATAAAATTCAAACTCTTTGTTTTAGCTTGGCACACTATAGTGGTGCTTGAAAGTTTGTGAGAATTTTCTATATATCTGCATACATATGACCTAAAACTTCAGATTTTCTAAAAGTTGACTCTAAGGGAATCTAGTAAAAAAAAAAAAATGAGGCAAAAATATTATACTTGGTCAATTATTTATTGAGGAAAATGATCCAATATGACATATATGTGAGTGGGAAAAGTATTTGAATCTCTAGGATTAGCAGTTAACCTGAAGGTGAAATTAGAGTCAGGTGTTTTCAGTCAATGGGATGACAGTCATGTGTGAGTGAGCGCCCTGTTATATTTAAAGAACGGGGAGCTATCAAAGTCTGATCTTCACAACACATGTTTGTGAAAGCATATCATGGCACAAACAAAGGAGATTTCTGAGGATCTCAGAAAAAGAGTTGTTGATGCTCATCAGGCTGTAAAAGGTTATAAAACCATCTCTAAAGAGTTTGGACTCCACCAATCCACAGTCAGACAGATTGTGTACAAATGTGGGACATTCAAGAACATCGTTTCCTTCCCCAGGAGTGGTCAACCAACAAAGATCACTCCAAAACATGATGAAACACGGTGGTTGTAGTATGATGGTTTGGGCCTGTTTTGAGCCAAGCCAGTTTGCCATCATTGATGGAACAACTAATTCTGAATTTTACCAGCGAATTCCAAAGGAAAATCTCTCAGATCAATCTGTCCGTGGTCTTAATCTCAAGAGAAAGTGGGTCATGCAGCATGACAACAATAAGCACACAAGTCGTTCAACCAAAGAATGGTTAAAGATGAATAAATGTAATGTTTTGGAATGGCCAAGTTAATGTCCTGACCTTAATTAAATAAAAATGTTGTGGAAGGACCTGAAGCAAGCAGTTCATGTGAGGAAACCCACCAAAATCGCAGAGTTGAAACTGTTCTGTACAGAGGAACGGGCTAAAATTCCACTAAGTCGATGTGCAGGACTGGTCAACAGTTACTGGAAACGTTTAGTTTCAGTTATTGCTGCACAAATAACGACCAAGTATAATATTTTTGTATGATTTGTTTAACTGGTTTCTCTTTGTCTACTGAATAATAATAATAAAAAAACATCCCTGAGGACTACAAAAAAAAAAAAAAAAAATCTTTAAAGATGGACCAAAATATGTATTTATTTATTTATTTATTTATTTTTTAAATTCTCAGTAGTTCATATTTATATGTTTCTTGTTTTTGAGTTTTTAAGATTTGGATTGAAAGCATTCAGTTCAAGGGGCCACTCAGACAAGCTAATAACTGTAGGAACTCAAAAATACATATAAATAATCTGGCAATGATTCATAGACCCCTACATAGTGTAGCATCACCACCATGAAATAAATTAACCAACTAAAGACTGTTACATTTAAACATACATATCAATTACTTTTTTTCATTCTCTGCTTGGTGGACAGATGAATATACACTATGAGCAGCCTATGGAATCTACTTGTCTGCTGGGCAACTGCAATAAAAAACGGATAGCCCAGACACATAATCTGCTTGTCCCAGGCCCCCACAGGCTGATGATTTATCCACCCCTGTAGCAGACACCATTTTCTGCCACTTTGCCCCCCATTTGTAACAGTTTACAATGTGCCTAATATATCTCCATCTGCATTAGACTAATGTAGCATTAGAACAAAAGTAATTATGTTCTTTGCCCTTATTTCAGATAAACTGGATGACATTTTTTTTACTCAATGAAGCATTTTTTTTCACTCAATACAGAGTAAACCTGTCAATTAAATATACATCACATTATTCCTCTGAAAACTTTTACATGCGCACCATGAATATTAAGCGCTGGGTAGCTGTTAATCTTAATCAAAATCTTTTAGCAGTTTCATTTGTAATAATTTGAAGAAATGCTTTTTTATTCACCAAGATTCCTTTATTATACATTAGAAACATTAGATATTGTTTTTTCCCCCTCGTGTTAATAATACAGAAACATCACTTTCATAGTAGTTTGGCAATGTTGCTAATTTTTTATTTCATTTGTCTCTTTACAGGATAGAGTAGTTACTGAATGAATAAATGAATGTGTCTCTCTGAACAAAATACAGGTTTTTGTATAATGCAGTGATGACTCAGCTATAGGGACTGGTATTACTCTTTACAAAGTCCTCATTCACAACCACATGTTATGAATATAGTTGAAATACTAATTATGTCTTCTGAGTGACCAATGATTTGAAAGAAATGTTGCTGTTTGGACAGATATAAGCTGTTCCATTGATTTGGTTGTCTTTCTAGATGTACAATTTTGGGTCAAACAATAAAGAGAGGCCGTTTTGTGCAGAAATCACTCATGATCAGGGCAGAAGACAGGACAGGTAATAATATCAAATATTTTCAATCCAGCAGGTATGGTTCCTGTTGCTGTTTGGAAACACCAGATGCAAATAAAATCTCCAAAATGCCCATAAAAAGCTTAGGTGCTCAATTGAGTTGGATAATTTTTTATTCTGTAAGAAGGCATTGGAAACACATTTACTGAATAAATTCCTTGATGTGTTTCAAAAAAGTCACGTGACTGCCTCAACAAATCAAGTGATTGGATAATTGGCTCAGAAAAGTAAAAATGGCCAACTTATACAGTGCAATGACAATGTGGTTTTGGTATGAGGTGGGGCTGGGTGCGTCAGCATAACTGGACTAACTGGCAGACCAATCTCTTTGCACAGCATCTCAAATGTTTATCATTCTGAAATGCCTGTGCCAAAGTCTGTCAAGCGAAACAATTTGGTATACAGTAATTACATCCCAGAACTGTCTCACACGATTCCGTTCCCAAATATCAGGCATCCGCCTCCAATCACAAGATAACATGAGACTTGTGATGGAGTTTCATCTGCATGCTCTGAAATGTAAGTAATTTATTATACTGGAAAAAAGTGCCACTGTGGCTTCCTGGGTTGCAACAACTTCCATTTGTATTGATAGTATGCGCCAGTGGGATGGAAACAGTGCTTTATTTGCAAATCTTTTATGTGATATTCCAATTTTTTGCATTAGTTAAATTCACAACTTGGATGGGTACTGTTTGCAAGACAAACACAGAAGAACTTTAAAAAATCCATTTAAACATACTTGTCACATATTCTACGCAATGGAGGTTAGGACGGATGCAAGTGCAGTTAAAGACTTATATTTGAGAGAGACAGGCAGACAAATCCAAATCATGAACAATAGAGTGGTCGAAATATCAGGCAATGGGTCAGGTGATCTACAAACAGGCATAAACTGGGCAAGGCTCGAATCAAGAATGATAAATGAGAAACAAGGTCAACGAACATGAAGTAAGGCGATAACACTCAATACTACACGACGTGCAAAGAGACACGTGGGGATTAAATGACAAACGTAATCAGGGGTGAAACACAAGACAGCTGAAAACAACGGTGACACATATGGGAAACAACCAATGACAATACAGGGGTGTAGACAGGACATAAACCATAACAAAAGCACATCTCCAAAGTTAACAAAGTCAGTGTCCCTGATGTGTCCGCTAAGAGCTCGTGCATCGGGCCCGGGCTTCGGGTTTCCGTGCACGCTGCAATACTGCAGCGCTAGCTCAAGGGGAAATCATGACAATACTTAATCTATACTGTTATCTACCTAGCCACTTAACAAGCTAGGCTGTCCTGGCTTAATGTTTATCTATTAATTTAATTAAACATACATGCAGATATACGTAGTGTTTGACAAGAGTGGCTTTGGAATGCAATTATGTTTTCTCAAATGTCATTGTGGAAATGCCCCAAAACCCATATCACATGGAGTATAACAGATAAATTGTGCTACGCCTAAAAAAGGTAGTTCCTCTTAAAACTGTTGGAGCAATTGGAGATTGTAAGAAATCATGGGAAATCAATAGAGCAAAATTGACCGTGCTCTCTGGGTGGGAGGGAATAATCATACCAACACTAACCAATGGTGGGTGACTGTGAGCTCATTTATGCGGAAGAGGGCAGATAGCACTTCCCTCCAAGTGTGTTACACTGTCCTGCAATGCAGCATAAGCAGCAGTTAGATATCATGCAGTTGACTGGTGACCAAATAGAGGAGAAAATGAGAAATAAATTAAAAAGAAGTTCCTTTTATCGCTTACATTATGATAGATATAAACAGTTGTGGCCTCACTAGACTCTCTTTGTTTCTCTTGTGAAGTTAATAAAAAAACTGCATCTTGTCATGTTTGCCATGTCACAGGATTTAAAGAAATAGCTTTACCTCTGACTGTTACAAACCACTGATAACAGAGACTCCTTCCAAAAATGCTGAATGAACATCTCCTCATAGAAAACTTCACCATAGCAGCAATTACACATGATTTATAATCTGTTTATATGAAGCATCTGCCGCACAAGTCCCTGTGTTGCCATCGAAATACTAATGTATTAAAATACTAATGAAATACTAATGAGCACATTAATATAACACTTGCTTAAAACCTTCAGACCAATCAGAATCGAACAGCACTGTGGTTTAATGCTGATTATCATAACTTTGTATTCTTCTGTTTAAGGACTTTCCAGGGATTTCATTGCAATGTTCTCTTTGCCATTTCTGAATGTTATCAATTATAATGTCAGCAATCTCAAATTTATATAACATCTAAAAAAATTAATCTTAATGCAAAAAGTATGATGCTTATTATTTTTAATAGGAGTACCTTATCTTTAGTCATCTGAATTAGTAATTGAAATGTATGTATGACTGATAAAAATTCTGATTAATATACCTTAAATTTAATGCAAACAAAGAGACATTGCACACTAATAGAAACCTTAGCCTTGGCCTTGTATCCACCTGACACTGGTATACTAATATCATCTTTTCCCACTCATGTCCTTCACTTCACCCTCGATCCCAATTCACTCAGCATCCTCATTCCCAGCTCTGCTAACAGCTCTGTCTTCACATCGGTAACACATTCGAAACCAAACCAAGATAGATTTGTTGCTTTTGCTGCCCCTAAGGAGCAGAAGACGGCTTTGATATGTCATCATAATATCATTTCAGCTGTGCTCTGCCACATATTAGCCCTCTCTCTTTATTCTGCCTTTATCTGTTCTCACTTTCTTTCATGCCAGGTTCTCCCTAGACTCCTTCATCTTATCCCTCCATATTGACTAACCTCTGTCTCGTATCTCCACTCGTAAACACTGGCATACTAAAATGGATGCTCATTCTCAGTCAACATGGGTCCTCAGGGTTATTTTCATGGACTTTGAGCATCTTTTTCTTAACACCCTTCCCAAACCCCCCAAGCCCTATTGTATAGATGCCGCCGCTCAGTTGTGCACTTGCATTGGACATAATAGTCAATACGCTGAAAGGGGGAAGGGGTCGATGAAGGAATCCTGGCTGAAGTGAGAGCACAGCATTCCTGGCCACTCTCCAGAGATACGAGTGGATTTATGAAACTCCAGCGCCTGAGGCAATGAAACGGTGCGTTGTCGGCAGGATTTGGGGGAGAGCTTTAAAAACCACCGAGGCATGACTCGTTCTCTGTCTTTTGCTTTCTCGCTCCATGGCTACAACCATTTCCCCTCGACTCATTCCCTCTCTCTGCTGCATTTCCCAAAGAAGAGAAGGAACTAATCTTTTCTTTCACCCAAAGTCCCTTGCTATGATGATGTAAAGATTTGCTTAGCACTTTCCTGTGGAGACAATTATGAGTGCTTACTTTACGGCCGGAGACACGAGCTGATTTATGGGTTACCAGTGCTCAGATGTGCCACATCTAGGGTTTCAGAAAGTAGAAAAGAAGACTGGAATGGAGGACATTGCAGGACAGATATAAGACAACCTCTGTCTGGTTGTCAAGCAGCAGAATGCTAATGATGTCTGACCTGTGCAAGACCTCATTCTATGAACATGTTAAGTCTGTATTGATCTGTGTTTAGATGCAGTGTTATAGGCAAGGGCACTTCCCATGTTGTCATGCCCCTAATTGACCTTTAATGACAATGCTGCAAAGGCAACTAAGGCTGCTTTGTTCAAGTAACTACACAGTACAAAAGTATACAGGGTGTCCCAAAAGTCTTCATACATAAAGGAAATTAACACTTTTTAGCAAAATGCCACGACAAATTTCTAAAATGCCACCAAAATTGTTGCCTTTGACAAAAAAGAACATATTGAAATTATTCTCATGGCTGGATCGGGAAGCTGTTGCAAGGTTTTGATTGACTTAAACAGAAAACAGGGCAAGAACATAACACATAACACTAACAATAATAATCAGCACATAACACACATAACACACGACACTGTTGGCAAACTTCAACAAAATCAAAAAAGAAGGAAAGTGTTGTGGACCAACCAAGAAGTGGACATCCACCAACATCCACTGACGAAGGCACCACCGATGTGGTGCTGACATACATAGTCCCCTATTTATGAAACCTTTTGGAACACCCCGTACACACACACATTATATATATATATATATATATATATATATATATATATATATATATATATATATATATATATATATATATATATATATATATATATAAAATCTCCATTTTCTACACCGCCTACCCTACTGGGTCACAGGGAACCTGGAGCCTATTCCAGGGAGCATCGGGCACAAGGCAGGGTAGGTACCAATCCATCGCAGGGCACACTCACATACACATCCAAACACCCACTCAAACACTACAGACACTTTTGGACTGACAATCAGCCTACCATGCATGTCTTTGCTTCTTAACCAAATTCTTAACCAAATTCCAGGGCATTCAGTAATCTCCTTAGTTGTTTTCTTTGTTTGATACAGGCCAATAATTTGCCCCTTCTGAAACATAGTAACATCTTTTCCCTAACCATGGGATTCTGACGTGGTTGTTTAAGAAATACGAAGCTACACACTGCATCAATTAGGGTTAATCACTGTATATACACATATACATATACATATACATATAGTCTAGTAACTTGGTGTTGTTTCCATGGTTATAGTAATGACATTAAGGTGTATGACCAACTGGCAGTACATAAAATACATGATGGCAGTAATAGATTTAATGCTTATTTATTCAATAATGTTAGAGGTTAATAATTATTGACACTGATATGCTGATATTAATGGCAATTAGCATGTCTTCAATGAACAGATGCTGAGAAATTTACAGTTACTTGAACAGTGCATCTGCTTGGGGGTCTCTCTTTTAGGACCTTAGATGTTATTTGGATGCTTTTTAGAACAGTGCAATAGGAAGGACCTTATCATTTAGATCATTTATTGCTTCTCTGACTAATTTCCTCCTTACCACACTCACTGGCTTTCGGTTGAGTCATAGTTGTGCCATATTCTTTCTAATTTTATTAATGGAGTTTGGGATTTTTTTAATACCCAAACCCTGATTGAAACATTGTGATTGTGCCTCGATTTTCATAATGCTGTTTATTTATGTACTGTATGTTCCCTAGCAAACTGGGATTTTCCAGGAACAGGTGCATTTATGTTGAGATCATGTGATTATTTATGACAGATAATTATGTGACTTCTAATGGTGACTGATTACACTAGAACTAATTTAGGTTTTTTTTTTTTTTTTTTTTACAGCAATACTTATGTAATCACAGCTTTTACATTTTCTAAATTCTCACATATATTATGGGATATTTTGTATAGATTCATGACATATAATCCCAAGTAAATCCATTTGAGTTCCAGGTTATAACACTACAAAGCATGGAAAAGTTCAAGGGCAGTGAATACTTGTGCAAAGCACTGCATATGCAGTTTACATTAACTTGAGAAATTTTGCTTTGTCTAGTCTGTATGTAAATTCCACAACAATCTAAAGTGAAATGGGTCTACAGACATAACAAACAAACAGAAACTCGAAACCTGAAAACAACAGCAATAGGGGAATGCCTGTAAAACAGGATTACAGTACATTGCTTTAAAGCTCATAATAATTGTGATTTAGAAAAGAGATTTTTCTTGGAAGAAGCAGGTGGTGGCTGATCCATTTTGAGCCTTATATCTGCTAGAAAAAAGATAATTATTTTGTCAAATTACACTTAGATTTATTTAATTTGCCAAAGTTTTTAAGCAAAGTGCAAGCCACAGGCTTAAGGGTTGAGAGGTCTTGTTAAAAAGCCTAACAGTGTCTCTTTAGCAGTCATAGGATTTGAACTCACAGCTGATAAAATATGTCTGCAGGTTTCAAACTTCACAATAAAACTAAATGATCCAAAAGTACACCTAAATTGTTATTCTAGACATTTCAACAATATTGGTAACAAAAAGTGTATACAAAAAAAATCATAACAATGCACCACGAGAAGAAATGATCTTTTTCATAACCTTTTTTCAACAAATTTATGCTGGAGTTTGATGGAAGAAGGTGGTCCACATTAACAAACCAGGGCCTCTCTGTTTCAAAGGAAACAAACCGAATCAAACTCAAAGAATTGAGAATAGAACAGAGATGCATTTCACCATCAAACACTTCAAAATGTAGCTGTGCAGAAAAAGATAACACACCTGGATAGACATAAATTCAGAGGAAAATAATGCTGTACCACTGGTACATATGAGAAAAGTGTGATCCCTTAATTTTATATTAGATTATTTATTATTTATATTCAAAAAAATAATGTTGGCATTTCTGATCTGTCCAAACTAACTTCATATAGTACATCAAATTTGTTAAGTTTGCATGTCTACATTCTCTTCTATTTACTGTTTCTAGTAGACAGCAGTTTTGAGAGTCTCAAATCGTGACACGATGCTTGGAAACTTCACCCTCGGCTCTATTCATTCAGTCGAGTTGTCAACTTTCCTCAAAACAAAAGGGAAAAAAAGCCCAGGGGGTATTGCTGGACAGACAGGGACCGTGGGAAATGCCATGTGGAGTCCCTGGATTGCCAGATGAGTTCAGCCCAAAGCTAAAGCATACTGAAGGTCACGGATAATAAAAGGGAAAGCTACGACCCACTTCTGTAGATCAGACAAGCACACAGTACAGCTAAAGGGTGTAAGCACATCTCTGATGAAGCTCCCAGGTAGAAAAAAATAGAGGGAAAAAGATAAGGTTGATGCTAGCAAGCTGGGAGGAATTGTCTTAAAGGGTCTTAAAAGGTCATGAGCCAGAGAGAGCACAGACTCTGGCATTAACCTGAATGGCCTAATCTTCAGCAGGTGGACTGTAGTGGTTCAAAGTGATAGACATTTTGTTGGGCACAAACTATTGAGAGATTTCATGAATAAGTTCCTAGCGCTTTGATGATGCCGGTTTCTATGAAGTAACTCTCATTCCATACTAATGGAATGAGTACTGAAATCTTCAAGTGGGCAAAGCCTTTATTCAGATTCCAGAACATTTTTATATACTGCTATAACATTAAAACCACCATTCAATAAAGGGGTCCCCCTTGTGATGCCAAAACAGCCCTGACCCATTGAGACATGGACTCCACAAGATCTCTGATGGTGTGCTGTAGTATCTGGCACGTTAAGACGTTAGCATCAGATCCTGTAAGTTGCAAGGTCGGGCCTCCATGGATTGGACTTGTTTGTTCAGCACATCCCACAAATTTTTGATCAGATTGAGATCAGGGGAATTTGGAGGCTAAATCAACAACTTGAACTCTTTGTCATGTTCCTCAAACTATTCCTGAACAATTTTTGCATTGTAGCAGAGCGCATTATCCTGCTGAAAGAGGCCACTGCCATTATTGGAATACCGTTGCCATGAAGGGGTGTACTTGGTCTGCAACAATGCCTAGGTAGGTGGTCAAAGGTCAAAGTTTCCCAGCAGAACATTGCCCAGAGCATCACACTTCCTCTGCCAGCTTACCTTATTTCCATGGTGCATCTTGGTGCCATCTCGCCCACAGCTAAGCAACGCACAAACACCTGGGCGTCCACATGATGTAAAAGAAAACATGATTCATCAGACCAGGTCATCTTCTTCCATTGCTCCATGGTCCAGTTCTGATGCTTAGGTGCCCATTGTAGACACTTTTGGTGGTGGACATGGGTACTCTGACTGGTCTGCGGCTACGCATCACCATACACAGCAAGCTGTAATGCACTGTGTGTTCTGACAACTTTCTATCTTCTATCATAGCTAGCATTAACTTTTTCAACAATTTGTGCTGCAGTAGCTCTTTTGTGGGATCGAACCAGATGGCCTAGCCTTCATTCCCCACGTGTAGCAATGAGCCTTGGGTGCCCATGACCCAGTCACTGGTTCATCTGTTGTCCTTCCTTGGGCCAATTTTTTAGGTACTAACCACTGCATACTGGGAACACCCTACATGAACTTTCGTTTTGGAGATCTCTGACCCAGTCCTCTAGCAAAACAAAAAAACAACAAATATTTTGTAATATTTCTCAGACATTGCAGATCCAGGCAGAAATTAAATAATTAAATAAGGGATATAAAAATAATGTTGTCTTGAATACATATGTATAATAGCATCACAAATTCCACCTTGCTTGTCAAAACTAAGAACCCCCCCCCACCACACACACACCGAATCCCCGTTTTCAATTCTTTTCCCAGCCCAATGGCTATTTCCAGTGTAGGCACATTTCAAAACATTTTCAAAAGGTCACAATGAATTAATTATCCACTGGCACATCATCTGTGTGGTTTCCATGCCATGTGATTGAGTGCTTGTTCCTTTTCTGGGATTTCAGCTTTTGGGCTGAATACTAATGCAAAATGCTACCAAAAATACAAGGCAATACATAATTTCTTACACTACACTGCTGAAGTTATAGCATCGTCTATGTGGGCAATTATAGTTTATTAATTATCCACAGACAATAACTGATTTAACTATAAACCAAGACAGAATAAACTCTGTCTTAGAGAATTTGCACGCATATTTTGCCAACTTGTCAATCAAATCAATTCCTGCCAAAAGTACATCGTTTTGAGAAAGACTCGCCTGGTACAACTGTCAAAATTTCACCTCACTCTTCTTACGTGGTAGTTCCAGTGCACTTAAATTCACACTATGTCCATGTGACCCTGTACAGATAGTCTCGTAAATGACAGCAGGGTGAAAAGCGAGATTGGTGAGATGATAGCATTCGGGAACGTCTCAAATATCATCCATTTTTTCCTCTTTTTCTAATCTACTTCCTCTTCGATTTTGATGGGAAACTGTCTTTTTCCTCCATCCCATGCTTACTGTGATGATCCCAATGGATGTAGAGGAGCCATTTCTCTGAACACATGCGCAATGTTCTCCAATACTGGCTTAATTGAAAGATCTCTTTAAAAATGTGAAGATTTGCCCTTTCAGCCTGGAAAGACAGCCATCAGGTAATTTAAAGCCACTTGGCCTTTCGAATGGCACATTTGTAGGCGTGAAGCCTTCTGAACATTAGAAGCACTAGATCACCTCTTTGAATAAAGGCCTGTAAGAAAAAGAAAGAGACCGTGTTTATGTGAGTAACATGTTGTTCTAGTCTATTTACAGTCACTGTGTGAGACTATGAGATCTTCGTCTAAGTGCAGACTTCATATTGCATTTACTTTCAACAGATTTTGAAAATTTATTTTGTGACAATAAGATGATTAACTGCTTGCTTTTACATTACACATTTCCTCTCTAAAAGCTTCTTGACTAATTCTGGCTTCATGTCTGGCTGATAGAGGAGCTTTTAGCCAGAAACTACAGATAAAGCCTATATTAAGCCAAGCTGCACTTACTCACAGTCCTTAAAAATTACACCATTGTTCTTCTGTCTGACCTTTCCTTAGTGTTGAACCCAGTTGGTTGAATCATGCTAATGGTAAGAAGAATTTTTTGAAGCTGTCTGTGGCTCAATTTAAAACCATCAGATCAGGATTTCGCTAGGTTGAAACATTAACAGCTCTTTCGGTGCTAGTAACAATCTTGCTACCACTTTAGCAAGACAATTTATAGGAAGTCCACTTTTATCAACCATTCTCTTGCTCTGACAGGCTTAGGTGGGAGTACTGACTGCATCTCGACTCATCTTGTTACAAGTCCTGAAGCTCTATTACAGTAGGTTAGAACTTGTGTGAATTTATAGAAGCTGTAGTCTGATGTCTACATATGTTTTTTTCTTCTTTTTTTTGGTAGACTAGTCTGTCTAATTCAGTGTGAAGTGCTATGTTATCTTGGAGGATGTGATGTTGGCTAGTAATTCTCATCGTGTTCAACCTGTCTTTTCTTGTTCGTTTGACTCTAAGCAGCATAGGACAAGAGCTAGAAAAAGAGAGGTAAACCAAAAGAGAGAGGAGGCATTAAAATGCATAGCCTTCGACAACGTCGGCCTCAGAACAGCCTCGGATTTCAAAGTAGGCTAATGCTTATGAGAAGCTGCCTCTTTGAGGACATGTTTACACAGGGCCATCATTGAATTATTTCCCTCTCCTGCACTCTAGTTCCACTCCAGGGAAATATCACACCTCCTGAGCCGAGAGACATGAGCCTGTCACTGCTAAATCCTCTCTGATGACTTGACAAGATGAGAACTAATACCCAGTCCACTCCCTGACCTCTCTCTATATGTTAACATGGATTTTGAACATTGTAATGTGGAAATAATGACAAATACACCAAATGAGATCAAACCATGTGACTGAGGCTTTCAAGATTGTGACAAGTGGTAATTTTTCAGGTTATTTAATACACTAAGACACATTTTTTGTCACATTAAGAATGTGTGATATAGTATTGATTACATACATGCAATATTTTGGGTCCACTAAGGGTTCTTGGCTCATTCTTCAAGGCTTTTTTTCTCTTTTGAATTTTTGCCAAGAGACAGAGCATGACTGGCAAGAATCTCCATTACTGCTTTATTTTTTCCCTTCCTTTATTCCAACAAATTGTGCTTGCCGCACTACTATCAGTTGTGGCGCCAAGAGGGTTACATGGGAGACTGCAGTTACATCAGGAAATTGCTGATCTCCCTACAACACCCCAGGAAATGTTGGTAAAATTGACATAAAATGCATATTTGAAATTGATTTAATAACATAATATATCTTTGTGAACATTTATTTCAATATTCTCTCTTTCACGCTATTTCATCAACACAAGCTTGGTGGTAGAGCCGAATGTGTGATTGGTTTAGTGTGACAAAATAAATATTATGTGAAACAGAATACTATGACATTTTTTTTGTTAGAAAAAAATAAATCTGGTTTTGCTGGTCACGTTGGCTTAAAACTTTTTTATTTTGCCATATTTGTCAGATGTTTTCGGTTGTAATTCAGTAATGGGCTAAATGCTTTGTACTAATTTAGCCCCTTCTTCAGATAGTTTGGCTAAGCACCATCAATATATTATCTGTAGTTCCACTCTGGCTATGATTTTTCCCACCTTTGATGCTAGAATTATCTTGCAGGTTAGCTAATATTCACGATGACACTGATATTAGCTAGTATTCACTAGTAGTCTGTCAGCTGGACAATGGAGAAACCAGACTCTGTAAAATGGAAACAGATCCATCCTTCCATCCGTCCATTTTCTGTACAGCTTATCATACATGGGGTGGCGGGGAGCCTGGTGGCTATCCCAGGTGACTCAGGGAACGAGGTGTGGGACACCCTGGATGGGGTGCCAACCCATTGCAGAGCACAATTGCACACACTACAGACAATTTAGAGATTCTAATCAGCAGAGGAAACCAGAATACCTGGAGGAAGCACCAGAAGAACATGCAACTCCAAGCACACAGGGTGGAGGCGGGAATTGAACCCCCAACCCTGGAGGTACAATGCAAAAATGTGCTAACCACTAAGCCACTGTGCCCCTATGGAAACAGATACCCAGTAAAAGAGAATATGGGTGGATGGAAAAAAAAAGTATAGGATCAGCGATGTGAGTGATTATTTCTAAACTACCTTTTAACCTCTGCCCACTCAGAGAATTTTTTTTTCACAATAGTAACATACTGTAAATAGTAAACATGTAGCCAGAGATCCAGCCAACACACACATACACAATACACTATATTAAGGAATTTTGTTCTTTTTATTTCATTTCAAAACACTTGAAATGGGCAACTGGCAGCCATGTTTTCAGAGCTGTTGTACAGTTGTCAAATTCATCACCCCTGGGATTCATAGCACTAAGCATGTTGGAAACATTCACGCCTGGCTGGGAACTGGAATTTAAGGAGAAGCTTGTAATTTTATAGCCCTCTTCTGCCTGTAAACAAAACTGCAATGGCAGTTTTCATCTAGCACCCAACTAACCTCCCCCCTCTATACAACACCATATACACCTCATGGGTTGCTGAGCACCTCTGTTCAGGCTGGGCTTAATTCTGAGCTGGAAAATTGTAAGCAGAAGCGCCGAAAGCAATGCGAAATGTCGTGCGGGTACAAGTCAGGCGCTTCAATGTTCATATCAAACCTCAGAATGAAGAAAACGTGTGATCTCTGTGACTTTGTTGATTGTGACATGGATGTTGGTACCAGAAGGACTGGTTTGAGGATTTCAGAAACTGCTGATCTGGGAATTTCACACACAACAGTCTCTAGAGTTTACACAGAATATTGCAAAAAAGCAAAAATAAATAAATAAATAAATAATGAGTACGCGACAGTTCCGTTGGTGGAAACACCTTGTTGACTGGAGAGGTCAGAGGAATGTCCAGATTGGTTTGAGCTGCCAGGAAGAATATAGTAACTCGTCTAATCATGCTTTAAAACCATGGTGAGTAGAAAGGCATCTCAACATGGACAAACCATCAAACCTTGAGCTAGAAGGGCTACAACACCAGAACACCACATTGGGTTCCACTCCTGTCAGCTAAGAACAGGAATCTGAGACTATCATGGGCACAGACTCACCCAAACTGGGCAGTTGAAGATTAGAAAAAAGGAAACCACCTTGTCTTTTTCCAGTCCATGTTTTCCCCATGCGATGAGAACATTACCTGATGCTCTTGACCTGTATTTGCATGATTGGTTGATAACTGAATAAATGAGCAGGTGTACCAGTGTTCCTATTAATTGACCAGTGAGTGTATTTCTCTGTGACAAGTGCTATGTATTGTGAATGTGAATTGTGTGAATAAGCATGTATTCAGAAGCTGTATACTGATGACTTGGATCATGCTGAATATACATAGATACATATATTTGGGTCCAGATATTTTGGATGGTTTTGATATTAAAAGCTCTGTCCCATTTGTTGATTGGAAGTTATATAGTACAGTAACAAGATACATGAATAGTTACACCCAGGTACAAACTGGTAATAACAGCTTATACCAACAAGTTGGTATAACCCAGTGCAGGAATGTAACTCCTGAGTCACCATGTTTTTATGATAACTACATGTTACTTGCACAAAACCTCATGCAGATAATATACATATAATCTCTTAGCCAAGATGTTTTGCAATAGGATGTCAACATGCCTACACCTTGATCTGGATATATACTGACACAAGATACATACTTTATATGAGCGCAAGTAAATAGCACCCTACACACTTTATACATATTTCTAGGAAATCTCTTCTGCCCTTTTAGTGTTTTAATTCATCCCTGGAGAAGTGGACCTCAGATCTGTTTTTCAGTAGTGAGAATTGCAGTTAGACTTCCATTTCGAGTACAGACAAAGTCCTTATCAATTACACTCACATAATGGCTACTGTATTGATCGATTTGAACACTAGGTGTTGGTCAGGAGACGCAGCTGCAGCCACAGTGAAGAAGGCTATAAGGGGAAAGAGAGAGAAAGCTTCGATATTTTATGGTGTGCCTTTTCAGAATGGCTGATTAGGAGTCTCATAGCAGCAGGTTTTAGAAGCCAGGCACAGGGAAGAGATGGGTTAGTGACAGATAATGTTTGATTTTCACTGTCAATCTCCTCCCTGAGTGGCAGCACTGGCTTGCTATCAAGCCATACCATAACTGAGTGGAAGCAGTGTGTGTGTGCACTTATCTTGTGTGTGAAGGACTTGAGAACTGAAAGGGAGAGATTTTATGTGTGAGCTAGACAGAGGTATAGATCATTCAGTGACGTGATTATTTTCACATTGTAATCAAATTTGAATTTGGTTTGGTTATTGGCCCACAAATAAGTGCCGGTATTATCCGAAAGATTCTTGAAAGCATTTGCATTACACAGAGACAAACGACCACCATTCAGCCATCCAATTCATGACATTTTCCCCAGTGATGAGTGCCGTAATGTCTCCAGGGCAAGAAAAGCCTGTTTCCTTTCCCCTCTGTAATGGCAGGACATGCTGAGTGTTAATTACAGGGTGTGGTGATTTAAGTTGTCAGTTTTACCATCGTAGAGTTGCAGCTGTGGGCTTTCTCTCATTTCTTTTCTATTCCCCACAATGATCTCCCTCACACACACACACACACACACGTGTGCGCACACACACACCATATAATCTTCATGTTTACTCTGGGGCCAAGCTCCGGCCGACAGGCAAGAAGATAATCCTGCTATGGCATGGGGAGTCAGGTTTGTTGGAGAAAGCACTTTCAGAGAGAGAGATCCAGCCAACACACACACATACACACACACACACACACATACACACACACACACACACACACACACACACACACACACACACACACACACACATATATTTATATACACAATGAATTAGTTCCCTCAGACAAGTGTTAGGCAGGACTTTTGTTCTTCTTGTTTCACTTCCAAACACTTGGTATGGGCAACTGGCAGATGAGTTTGCACAGCTATTGTTGAGTTCATCACCCAAACAGTGAATCTTCATCAATCCCTAGAATTCATAGTTCTGAGCATGTCAGAAACATACAGCATCTTACTATATGCTGAGACATGGCCAGGAACTGGAAATAAAGGAGACATTTGTAATTTCTCGAGGCAGCTGCTGTCCAGTGAAGTGAACTGCAATTGCAGTTAAAACACTGACACGCCTTCCGTTTTCACTCCTACTTTATTGACAGTGTGTACAGCACACCTTGTAAGTTGACTTTTAGGTAAAAAATGAACAGAGATGAGCAGCTCTGTTCAGGCTGAGCTAAATTCAGAGCAGGAAAAAATTAAGACTGAAACAAAGAAAGCAGGTAGACAAAAAAAACAAAACAAAACAAAACAAAACAAAACAAAAAAAACAACTAATGAGTTTTATAAGTCGAACAACTTGTTTTCATCCCAAAAGCTCCCTCATTACAAACCCCTTTTATCTAAATCAAATTACAAGAAAGATAGAATATAATCCAAATCCATTTTCTTGTGTTTGGGCTTGAAATGTAGCTCTCTGGCAGTCCTGGAGTTTGAACTACCACCTGTCTGATAATAAGATCAGTAGGTAAATGGTTAAAAACAATAACCACTGAGCTACCACTACCACTGTAGGTATCTTAGATAATTAGGGGGTGGATGACAACAGGCTCTAATTAAGATTCGTGTCTATTTCCGCTGCTCATTCAGCCACTGTTATACTGAATAAACCTTCTGAATACAGAAGATTTATGTTGATATGGAAATAGTAGAGGTCTTTTGTGTGAAGTCTGGGAGTTCAGGTTTGCTATTTTTGCCCTCCAGCTCCTTCCCACTGTGACTGGCAGTGCTTCTATTGTGTCACAATAAGCCTGAACCTCAGCTAATCAATAGCCCATCAGCAGCTAGAGAGTGGAGGCCTGGTGTTTGTGAACAGTAAAATACACCTCTATAACCACACACACACACACACACACACACACACACACACACACACACACACACACACGCACACACACACACATTCTGTAATTGTTCTAAGGTTACTGTGCACTTTTTCACATTCACTTCAGACACCCTTCAGACATGCCATTGTCTAGAGACGTTGTACTTTCTATCTAAAAAGGTTTACAGAGAAGAAGAAGAAAAACACCCTGCAGATATCCAATTAACAATCAAAGGCTCAAACATCAGAAACCTTACCCTACCTGCCCTATCAAATTTTTGGGGGGTAACTGGTAAAAATCAATCAATCAATAAATAAATAAATAAATAAATAAATAAATAAACACTACCTTTTCCTGCTGTCTTGGTATTTATATTTCGAAAGTATGGAAAAGTATGGAACGTGACAACAATGTTCCTGCACATGTTATTTGAACATTGTACACATAAATACTCACACAACAAATAAAAATTTTTTATTGGTTGAAGAGGATCGGAAAGCTAAGGTCAGCAGAACGATAAGGACTTATGTTTGCCATATTTTTTCACTATCCCCTTAGATCTCAAAAGGGAGGAAAAATGTCTTCCAAGAAGGATTGTCTCTTCTCTGGTGGCTCCCAAGGTGTCCCGGAATCATAAGATCAGGATATTTCCTTGTTGTTGCAATTGCTTGGCTGAATGTGCAAGATTTTTGCCCAGAAAATTCAATATGCCAAGGGCTTGTGCAAATTAGCATGAAGAAAAGGATTCATTAACTATTTATTTATGTATGACGTTAAAGTAAATCCCAGGGATATAGCAACGTGTTCAGAATGCTTCAGGATAGAGAAGCAGCCGGGGGTGTTTTGGTGAGTGTTTCTTTATGTCCTTGAGAATGATAATGGTAATGGTTGTACTAGCTGCAAATGTTATATCTGGAGGCTTGGATTATAATCACAATTTTACTACTTCCATAATTGGGGCAAAATATGTGTTAACTGTAAGATTATTTAAAATCATGTACATTGGTAACACAAAGTGGCCATTGAATCTCAGGTCTCTTGAAAGCAATATAATATTCTACAGTAATGATGATTAGGCATCTCTTGGTATAGATCTTCTGCTTCAGCTATGACAATTCTTTGGACTAATTGTAAAACTGAGAAGATTGGTTTCATTTGTTGTTGATGTTGATTGATCATAGGTACAGGGTCAGAACACATGGTCAGCCTCTTGGGTGTCCCTGTAGCAGTTAAGGTAAGAGCCATGGATGGACAAGAGTGGAATCTTTCTGGCTTCAGCCTTCTCTTTCGTACCATTTTTCCCTTGAAACTTGAGATGGAGAAGCACTGGTGCATGGTACATGCTATGTCCAGTCAGTTGGTAGGAGGCACTTGTATGAGGTCATGGTGAATGTTATGTCCAGTCAGTTGGTAGGAGTGTGTGACAGCTGCTCCATATCATGGCTAGTAAAGATGCTGGTATTTGATCCTAGCACCTGGTGGGTAAAGTCCCTAAGGGTGTCTCTTGGCAGTCGAACAATCTCAGTATCTGCCTGGTACACGCACATACTTTATGTGCACTTGCTTAACACACCCACACACACCCTCATGGACTATCAGAATCTTGACCACCAACAGCAAGGACAACATCAACAAAAATACCATGCTTTTTCAACATGTTAAATCAGAAGGGCCACTTGATGGTTTATTTAAATATGGAAAATGAGCTTTATTTCTCATGGGCTTAAATGTAAAACTGAGAATAGTGGTTTCATTTGTTGTTGATGTTGACTGATCATAGGTACAGGGTCAGAACATATGGTCAGCCTTTGGGTGTCCCTGTAGCAGTTAAGGTAAGAGCCAATGGAAGGGCAAAACTGGTATCCTTCTGGCTCCGTGCTTACTCTTTTGTACCTTTGTCCCTCCTGGGATTTGCACCACCAAGCACAGATCATTGACCCTTTCTGATCTCTTTTCATCCTAGTACAGATCTTTCTTTCTTTTCTCCATCTGCAAAACGCAACTGGAGATATGGAGAAGCACTAGTGCATGGGTATGATGCCTGTTATGTCCGGTCAGTTGGTAGGAGGCATTTGTGTGAGGTCATGGTGTCTGTTATGTCTGGTCAATTGTTAGGAGTGTGTGACAGCTGATACATATCTTGTTAGTAAAGATGCTGGTATTTCGCCTTAGCACTGGGTGCAGAAAGTCCCTAAGGGTATCTCTTGGCAGTCAAACTCTCTCAGTGAAGTTACCATGTATGCAATTGTATTTGCCTGGTACACACATACTTTATGTGCACTTGCTTAACACACCCACACACACCCTCACAGACTAGCAAAGACAATATAAACAAAAATACCATGCTCGTCTCTGCATTTCTTTTCAACATTTGAAATCAGAAGGGCCACTTGGTGGTTTATTTAAATAGGGAAAATTCATTATTTGGGTATTGAAGTCATATGTGATTGCAATCTTCAAGTTTAAATAGCACTAAACAGTTAGTGAGAGGTCCAAGATGAAAGATGTCTGCATATAGATATTCCAGTCATTTTAACCTAGTAGTAGATAATCTTGACTGGACTTATAGATTAGTCATTATTTTTTAAAGGTTAGCACCTTGGTTTATACCAGTTAATTATCAGTGTGAAGGGTTAAGCCCTGGTAGAGGAACTGGTGCCAACACAGGCTGCAGGCTCATTCTTGTTCTGACCAACTGTTCATAGGCACAGATCCACCAGAATGTCAAGTCGTTGTAACACTGGTAACTCTCCAGGCTCATGCTTGTGAACCTATACCAGTCCTGGGATTTGAACTCTTTAACAGTCTATGACCTGCTTTTGTCCAAGCTCATGGCTTCCTTTCTCTCAAGAGCATGGAAGTGAAATATAGTTGCCAGAGAGTCTTATTCCAACTGTCTGAGATCATGGGAGATGGAGAGGCACTGATGCACAGGCATGGTGCCCGCTATGCTGGGATAGTTGATGGGAAGCATTTTTATGAAGATATGATGCATGCTAAGCTCAGACAGCTGCTCCATCACTTGACCTGTAAAGATGGTAGCACAGGGTGAGGAAAGTCCCGAAGGGTATCTGGGAATCTTGGCAGTCAAGTTCGTTGAGGGCAGCTATTGTATATGCAGTTGCATCTGCCTCGTACATGCATATTTGTACAGCCACACACACCCTCGCACATGACCCTACACCTGACAACCAAGGGCATGGACAAGGCATGATAAGCTTGATGAATATGTTATAAATATGTACTAACAACAAAAAAACAGAGAATGTTGTAAACAGACAAGACTGGAACAGCGTCCTGGTCCCAGGCCATGGTAGGATAATACGGTGATACTGGTATTCCTGCAGACTCACTGTTCCTAACTGCTTCTAGACCTGGGATTTGAATCACAATCTTCTCCTCATGGACAGTGACCCACTTACATCCTCATTCTGTTCATTTGTGAAACCAGTTCACATATCCAAACTTCAAAGCAAGTTGAAAAACCAAAATGTTTGAAAAAATAGTCCACCATTTAAGTCTTTTAGACAAAGTCCAGTGTCTACTTGCACTAGGTATCAGTTCGAGCATAAATCAGGGTATAAAGTCAGTCCTAAACCATACATTGAGAGCACTTAGTTTAAAACTATCGCAGTTTGAAATTTTGGTTGCACCATGGACACTTAATGCACATTGCAGGTAGTAGTGTGTAAATAATGTGTCATAACAGATTGCACACAATGACATACAAAGTGACCATCAAAAGCCAATCAGAAACACGATCTAACATAAACAGGAAATATCGTGTGCATGACCAGGATGCGTCAATACATGGGGAAGCGGCTTGACACATCCCAATGATGAGTTACATATATGGTAAACATCTGTGATGTATAGTGCCTTGCCAATAACTCAATTTAATGACACTTTGCACTACCCAGTGAAAAGGTTTGCTACACTGACTGACATAAAAACAGCTTATGCTCAGGTTAATTGTTCATGTACCATCACTATAAAGAAATACTCCTGAAAAAATACAGACAAAACAAAATAGATTCACAGGTGGTCATTTTACTCTGCATATGCTAGCATTGTTCACTTTGAAAAGAATCACAGAATAGTTTTATTTATGACAAACTTTGCACCTACTAGGGGGTAGGTGTAAGTTTTAAGCTATAACTATGTTTGTCACTTGATGCAACCTATAATCATTTAGTAGTTTGTAAACTTGAACATACTGGCTATTTATGTTCAAACTAGGTTATGCCAAAGCTTATGTTCAACTGGTGCAACAGGCTTCAGAGCCAGAAGTACGAGAAAAAAGTTATCTAGTTACTCTTATTGGGCTGCAAAATTCTTTCTTTAACAGACTGTTAATGAAATTTTCAGTAATTTGTTGAGTGAAAATCTTGCTAAGCAGGTAAATGTAAAAGTTTGTGAATATAAAACATCCCAAATTCATGATACAGTTTGGTCCATTGTTTGGGTTTCTCTGGCAGCAGCCAGACTAAACAGCAGGTTCATAGTTACAACATCTGCTTGCAGTCTAGAAAAATCTGTTGCAAGAATTTGCTTTTTTAGAGGCCAGCGTAGGTAGCAGTGCTGTCACTGGTTAGACCACTAAGGGAGTGGGCTGATGATTAAGGGATCACATCTATTCACACTGGCGGAATGTCAACCTGTGAACATTCTAGAGAAATGGTTACTGCTAATCATATATATTTCATGTTTGACCTGCCTTTCTGACTGTTTCTTAAGTGCTTTCTAGTCTTAGGGCTTATAAGTAAGTTGCGACATGACCTCTTCTTTCTGGTCAAGGCTTGCATAGACCTGTAGCAGTCACTTCTGATTGAAAGACTAGCATACAAAATTCAGCTGCTGACCTGAACATCACGATCACTATCCGCTCCAAGGAACCATATCCAAAATTAAAATAACTGGAGAGTGCGAGAACCCATCTGTGCATTTAAACGGTTCATAAATCTTGAAGTATAGGTTGACTTACATATATGCTGATATTAGCAGAACACTTTAGTTCGGCCATTGATCTTCGCCTTGAGTTCCATATGACTGAATTTAGTGACAGAAACCTAACTTTTGAAATGCTAGCAGCTTGAACAGCCATGATTTGAAGAATGTCAAACTGAAATTGAATATCCGCATGCAGTTTGGGAGACATTAGGAGCTGTCAAACACAAAAAGAAGAATCTGAAAGCCACTTACCTTACATATTGTGCTATTGCTTCAAAATGTAACATGCTAAAAACAGTCATAACAAATCAGGAGTAAGTAGAATAACTTATGTTGTCTTGGGTACCAATTTATGTATGTATTTGTCAGTTTGACTGCGCTGTAAAAGTAGGACAGATGGCACATTTATCCATTTTATGAATTGAATCCAATTAAAAAAAAAAAAAAAAAAAAAAACACTCTCTGGTGACACCACTCTGATGTGTAAATTGCTAGGTCCAAAATAATAGCCAAAAGTAAAAAATGACAAATATTTTTCTACACTCTGAACCTCAATCATAAGAAAAAGAAGCATTCCCAGAAAATGACAAAGTGTCATTAATAACAATTTTGAAGGTGGAAATTGACAAATCAGTGGTTGTAGCAAGATGCTGTGTGTGTGTGTGTGTGTGTGTGTGTGTGTGTGTGTGTGTGTGTGTGTGTGTGTGAGTGAGAGAGAGAGAGACCATGTGTGTACATCTGTCAGTACAGGAGCTGTCACAAAGTCATTTCACAGAGCACTATTTATATATATTTTAAATATTCACATTTGAAGGAAAAACACATTCAAATATTTAAGATGCTACTCATTATTTGCCTAATGCAAGTCTATCCAAACACAAAAAGAGCAAGAGTTTAGAATAAATCAGATCAGATCAAAATAATAAATAAAAAATGATCCTGCTGAAAAAAGAAAGTAAGAAAAACAAGAATAGAAACCCTCATAGAATTTGTAATGGGTTTAATGATTATAATGGGAATTGTATTGATTTTTATGGAAACTGTAATGGTCTGTGTGAGTCTCTACTAGTAATTTGTTGCCTTCTATTGGTGGCATGTTATATCTAGTGGATACCATTAAGGACCAATAATGGTAATGGTTTTAATGGTTAGCTGATGGTTTGTAATGGTATTTGTAGTGGAAATGTCTGTGATTAGAATGTCTGTGATGGTTTCTCTTGGTTTTTTTTTTTTTTTCAGCAGGGCTGTGTCCCAAAAGTGACATTTTGAATGCGACTTACATAAGTAGATAACAATTTCAATCAAGTACCTATTGAGCCCACTTAATGAAGTTTTTCTGTGGCTGAATCATAAATGATATGATGGAATGGCTTAAGTAAAAAAGCATATATTCCTTGTTCAACTGAGTTCAAGATGGTGGATTTATACTGGTTTATCTCAAATAGCTGAGTTGAGCAACAAATATATATACTGTGGGTAAAGCTACAAATAAGCAAAGTTTATGATACAACTATAATATTACCTCCTGATGAGCTTCTTCTGCTTAGGAATTCAAAAAAAAATGATGCTGTTTGGTTTATGCTTGTTTTGTCTGTGGCAGCATGAAGTTATTATTATTATTATTATTATTATTATGCGTCTCATTCATATTTGAAAGCATTAGTATACTAAAGATGATGTTCTAGTCAGCACTTGAAGGAGTTAAATTGCCGCTCGCATGTTGTATTATGTTTCTCTTCCACACGAGCGCCTCTCAGACTGATGACTCTGGGCTCCATTTGGAGCCTGTGAACTGTAGGCAATTTCAAATGAGGCTAAAACCCTTCATGTTGCTTTCGCCCTAAATTAAGGTACTTCATGCGGAGAGCAGGGCTGCAATTCAACAAATGCTTCACAGCATCGCTGTCCTTGTTTGCAAATGTTTGCTCAACTCCTTCAAGTATTCTGTGTCTTCGGAGGTCATTAGAAAGCCACACGCTTCTCTTTTTCATATCTTTTGTGTCCTGCAGCATCGCTAATGAGCCATGAATAAGTTTACTTTCTGAGTCAGGGAAAAAGATGTTTCGATGCTCTAACTTCTCATTTCTTATTTCTTTCCCTTTCTTCCCTCTTAACAGCTTCCCAGTGTAACCCTGAGCATTTTACCAGTGTTTGTGTGTTTCTTCCTGCTGGCAGCTTATGTAATGTACACATAAATGAGGTGAGGACAAGAGGATGAGATGTGCTGCTCTTTTTATTTCCAACTGAAGATATTTCAAAGACGTAAGGATGGGCATGGATGTGAGAAGTAGTGCTGTTGAGAGAGAAGAATGTCGGGCGAGATGACAGGTGAATATTGGGGAACAAAACATTCTATTTTTCAGCGTCAATATATCTTCATATCGCTCCAGGCCGGCCTGCCCTTCCTCTTCTATCCTTCCCACCTTTTCTCCACATTACATCTCTGAAAACAATATTTCACCCTAGGACTATTCCTAAAGTGTCACTGAAACCTGCCGTCAGTGCTCAACACCATATTAAACATTGTCAAAGCTACAAGCAATATTTTTAAGATGCCGTCAACCACCATATTTTTCACAGGATGAATGAGTAATGGACCAAATGCCAGTTGACTTATTTATTGTCATTTAGCTAATTTTTGAATCTGATGTATTTAGATTAGATTTTATTGACGCATTGAATTCAACAAAAAATCAGCAGTTAGTTTCATTTTTAATTTAAGGTGCTTATTGGTTCCTTATAAAGGATATCAGTGAACCTACAGTATGTTCAGCTTTCATGCTCACTTTTTCTGCTTCCTAGTAAACATAGTAGTTATTCCTGCATTGTGATTTATTCTTAAAAAGACCTAGCATTTAAAAATGACTGGCATTTATTTTGTGGTGATGTTCTTGTGGTGAACAACAGCCTACATTCAAATAGTAGCAATCTGAGTTACCTGGCAGATGACCAACCACACATCTCAACAAATGTTAGAGATTCTGGTTTAGTTGTCGCTTCGCCAAGGAAAGCTTTTAGAGAGGGGATTCCATGAACTTTTTTTTGTCTAGTGTCCATTTCTTAATTTTTTTTCTTATTTCGTAGATCATGTATGTTTCAGGGGTGGACAGATCATAAATCCATTACCAAACCCCTGAGCATGTGAAAACGTAATGTGCTCATATTTGAGTTGCTCTGAAATCCAATGGACTAGGCTAAAATTTGGCAGCAAACAATGGAATAAAGTATAGTGTGTTAGTTAGCTAGTCAAGCACAGTCATACAGCAGTCCCTCCAGAATCTTCTGATCGCAAAAAATAATGCAAAATCAAGTTAACATACATTCAGAGGAGGTTGCAATTGTTCAAAATTGCCGCAGACTCTCTGCTTATTTGAGCCGATACGTCATGTGCTATCATCACAACTTTCTTCGATTCACGTGCATCGAACCTGAACACAGCTAAAAGGTCTCATATACCAAAAAAATATATCACTGTGAAAGTCTGTGAAAAACAATTTTGTGCAATTCAACTTGCATCACAAATTTAATAAACAAAGATTTTTGGCTGTAACAATCACAAACAAATCTTATTTTAAACTTATTTTTTATCTTGAAGTATATTCTGTAAATTCCCCATGTCATTGGCCATTGTTTGGTTATTTGCTGTGGTGTTTTGTTTTACTCATAAAATTTTCATATTCAAGTCTAGCTAACGAGTGTATTTTTTCTTGCCATGAGTGCACTGCTTGTTGTGCTAGCAGGAGAGTTATACTGTATGATGGCTATACATTGCACTTTGTTTTGTCAGATTTCCACAAACCAATTATACTGTAATTTAAATTGTACTCTTCAAGATACTGAAGCTCGTGACCAGAAACATGTACAAAGAGATATCAGATGCTCCTTGGCGAATGTGCAATGTGGCTGAGGCTGTGACTAGCCATACAAGGGCCCGAGTCATGAACAAACAATCCATCCATTGTCTTTACAGGACAGGTAGAATCTTCTCCAAACCTCACACATCTTTAAAGGATGCGGTGTGAGAGATGTAGTAGTTTATCCAATCTGACAGATTTTTTTTTAGCCTAGGTGAGTGTGTTTTATCGGCTCAAAAAAAAAAAAAAAAAAAAAAAAAAAAAAATTCGGGGTGTGTGGGACATTTTAAAAAGCGAGAATCAGTGGTGCCTGACAACACAGCTGGATCGCCTTTGTTCATTCCAAAATGGAGAGGATTAAAAAGTAGAATCCTCTGACTCTGCTTGAAAGGCTTGTGAAAGTGTGATTTCGGCTTGAACAGGAGGGACAAAGGGGTTGTCATAAACTGTGTATTTTTTTCGGGGGGGGGGGTCTCTTGATGAGTCATTTATGTTTGGATGAATGTGCATGTCGCTTTCCAATTGTGACTAATGTTTTTTTTTTTTCTAATTAGCATTTTATTTTTGGCCAGCATGTCTCTTGGGAAAGAGTGCAGAGTAGATTGGTTGGGAAAGCGACAGTAAACAGAAAAGCATCTGCGGCCTTTCATTATGACCTGAAGTGACATTTTCTCTAGATATTGTATAAAGAGGCTCCATTTAAATGATAAGCAATAGCAATTTGATTGGATTCTGTCTGATTTAAGTTGCAAGAAAAGCTAAGAATGCTAACCCCATCAGGAACTCAAATGGTAACCTCTGTAAAGTTTGTTACAAACTGAGTTATGAGATGTGTTGAGTATATTCATTCTTGTTAAAACTTATTTTATTGCACATTAAGGATTTTAACTATGATTCTTGGATTTATATATAAAGCCCATGCTGAGGATACACACTTTTGTCCTGCATGATTTGCTTTGTTGTAATTGTGCATTTTAGTTCTTTGTTGGGGGGCAAGGTGATTTACTGCTTAGCACATTTGTCTCACACCTACTGGGTTGAGGTTTCGAATCCCACCTCCACCCTGTGTGCATGGAAATTGCATGTTCTCCCTGTGCCTGAGGGGTTTCCTCTGGGTACTCCAGTTTCCTCTCCCAGTCCAAAGACATGTATTGTATGCTGATTGGCATTTCCAAATTGTCCATAGTGTGTGTGCGATTGTATAATGGATGGCACTCTGTCCAGGGTGTCCCCTGCCTTGTGCCCTGAGTTCTCTGGGATAGGCTCCAAGCTTCCCCGTGACCCTGTGTAGGATAAGCGGTATGGGAAATGCATGAATTGATAGTTCTTTGCTGATTAAACAACGCTTTTGGTAGGGATTGTCTACCTAATGTCAGTTTGATGTGAAAACTTTACAGATGTTATATTACTACATACCAGAGAACTGGTCACAATGCAAGCTAAATGACAGACAGGTGACAAAAGTGTTAGACAGTGCTCTGCATCAAAATGTCAACTGATGAAATGTCTGTTGGAAGAATGGTGTTTCATCCCTTCAGTAAGAACAGTTCCAGAGAACTATCTATGCCCATCACCTTACTAAGACTTACTATGTTGTTTTCTCCCCCTTTAATTCGTCAACTGTCTGTATTTCCTGATTTCTCAACCTAAATCCTTAGGATCATAACTGGCCTTGAATCAGAATTGAAAGCTATCAAAGCCTTCTTCATGAAACGGCAGCCATTTTTAGATCAAAACCCTTTCGAGTAAACGGATGGATGAGTTTAGTAGATGACACGGTTTGGGAAAATGACTTTGGACGCTCAGTGGGTGTAATGACCTGGTTGGGGTGTGTCTAAGGGGACCACAAAGGCTAGCTGAGGATCTGGGTCACGTCTGGGAGAGTCATGGCCAACAGCTGTCTCTCAGGAGAGGCCTTAGTAAGCGCTGCCCTTTGTTGTGTAGTGTAGTGTGAAACCGCAGTATGCCTCAGAGAAAAAAGGAGAGAAAAGACAGTGAGGCAGGGAGAAAAATAATAACAGGATCTACCATTTTACCAGAAACCTTAAAAATGAATGAATGGACAACAGAAGAAGATATCTTACATTTTTACCCATGTTAATGTCAGACAAAACATGCAAAAATCGTAACACTGTGACCCCATTTACAATTGGTTGTTTCATGCATCTAGAGTTTCAGCATTATATCTGGATGGAGATTACACACATAAATATGACAGTGTAAATGCACCCAAGACTCGTTTATTGAGTTATAATTGAGTTATATCTGTCTCAAACCAGGGCAGGAGATCTGAGACGTATTTTAGCCATGTTATACAATGACCTCCACTAATATTGGCACCTTTGGTAAATATGAGCAAAGAAGGCTGTAAAAATTGTCTTTATTGTTTAACCTTTTCATCTTTTGTTAAAACAAATCACAAAAAAAACTCTGCTCTCATGGATATCAAACAATTGCAAACACAAAACAGGTTTATCAAAAATATCTTTGTTACATATAGGTGTGCAACAATTATTGGCACCCCTATGAATTCATATGAGAAAAATATATTTGAAGTATATTCCCACTGATTTACATATAAGTACACCTGGGTGACTAGGAACATGAAATTGTTCAACCATGACTTTGTTTCACAGGGCTATAAATATGAGGCAACACACAGGCCAAATTCCCTTAGCCATTCATAACAATGAGACTATAGAATGTAGCTGTGATGTGCGGCAAAAGGTTGTTGAGCTTCACAAAATGAGAAGTGGCTATAAGAAAATAGCACAAGCACTGAAAATGCCCATTTCCACCATCAGGGCAATAATGAAGAAGTTCCAGTCAACTGGAAATGTTATAAATCAACCTTGAATTGAATGTATATCTATATCGACTCAACACACTGTGAAGAGGATGGTTCGAGTGGCCAAAAAATCTCCAAGGATCACAGCTGGAGAAATGCAGAAGTTAGTTGCGTCCTGGGGTCAGAAAGTCTCCAAACTACAATCCGAAGTCACCTACATCACCACAAGTTGTTTGGAAGGGTTTCAAGAAAAAAAAAAATTACTCTCATCCAAAAACAAACTCAATTGTCTTCCGGTTGCCAGTCACTACTGGAACTTCAAATGGGATCAGGTTCTGTGGTCAGACAAACCAAGCTTTTTGGCAATAAACACCAGAGGTGGTTTTGGCACACACAGAGAGGTAGCCATATGGAAAAGTACTTCATGCCCACGGTTAAATATGGTGGTGGCTCTTTAATGTTTTGGGGCTCTTTTTCTGCCAGAGGACCTGGACATTTTGTTAGGACACATGGCATCATGGACTCTATTAAATATCAACAGATATTAAATGAAAACCTGACTGCCTCTGCCAGAAAGATTACAATGGGCTGTGTGGTTGGATCTTCCAGCAGGACAATGATCCAAAACACACATCAAAATCAACACAAAAATGGTTTACTGATCACAAAATCAAGGTCCTGCCATGGCCATCCCAGTCCCCTGATTTGCAACCCATAGAAAACCTGTGGGGTGAACTGAAGAGGAGAGTCCATCATGAAATTGGACCTTGAAATTTGAAGGATCTGGATAGATGCTGTATGGAGGAATGGTCTCAGATCCCTTGCCATGTATTCTCCAACGTCATCAGACATTATAGGAGATGTTGTTTTGAAGCTGATAAAAAAAGTACGAGTGAGGGTAGTGAGATGACTCATAATTTGCTTACATGCCATGACACTGTATTCATTCCCAATCAGTGAATATGAACTTTTACCCAAAACCAAAATGAATGAAGCCACAATTTTATGAGGAACAAGGCAACAAAATGTCCTGAGGAAATAGAAGCATGTTGCACAAGAGAAGAAAGTTAGATCACAAGCTAGATATCCTTCTAGTAAAACAGGAAACAACAGATGAGATTTAATTGACTGACTGAGCAATATTTGCAGTTTGAACCCTTTTTTTTCCCCTGAAGATACTTTGTGGAATGTCCTTTGTGGTGCAGGTTTATATAGCATTAACATACACATGATGTACATAACCAATCAGATTAAGAACAATTTTAATTCTTTAGCACATCCCGAAGTGTTTTATTTTGTTCCTCTTTTACCACAGCAATTTGCTAAAAGTTATGTTTTTTAAGTAAGTAGAGAATGAAATGTCATACTTTGTATCCATTTTTAGTTACGTTTAATGATTTGGAATGTCTGCAAAACAAGTTAGTTCTTGTTATAATTTTATGTTATAACAGCTACTATATAAATTGTCCTTCACCAACTTCTCTTTTTTGCTCTCTGAATTTCAGCTTCTTATACATCCATTTTCCATACTGCTTATCCTACACAGGGTCACAAGGCAGGGGACTCCCTGGATAGGGTTCCAACTCGTATCAGGGCACAATTTTGAAAAGCCAATCATGTCTTTGACATGATGGAGGAAACCAGACTACCCCAAAGGACTGGGAGAACATACAAGCTCTTTACATACTGGGACGAGGTGGGATTTGAACCCCCAAACCCGAAAGTGCAAAGCAAACGTGCTAACCACTAAGCCACCATGTCCCCTCAGCTTGTCATGTTAATGAGAAACGTCCAAAGCCCTTCATCCTGAAGACTTTCTTGTGTCATAGTTACAGCTTTACATCTGACTGTTACCAAGTGCTGACACTGGAGACTCCTTCCAGAAACACTAAATAAACATCTCCTCACAGAACACTACACCATATGGACAATTACACACACAACAATTTTTTTTTTACACTTCTTTGAGTGATGCCTCTGCTATACAAGTAAGCTGTTACTATAGTTACTGTAATATATTAGAATGAGTGCATTAATATGAAGTTATACGTAGTATAAAGTACTATGATGGACTATGTTTTTTGTGTGTAACGCCATTTGTGTATGAGAAAATAATATCAAGTTTTTCAGATCGAATGGTAGAACACAGGTTTATAAATTGAAATGAGAGTTAACTAAATTCAGGTCTTTGGAGCGTTTGATGTTGAGTACATTTATAAATAATAAATGTCCCCCAGTAACCACCTCACACAATCCGGGTTTCACAACAACAACAACAACAACAACAACCCTACAAAATGTAATTTATAGTGAATAAATATTTCATTACAACAGTGAACATTTAATTTTAGGTCCAAAATGAAAGCAAACTAAGAAAAAAGTGTCAAAACAAACTTTTGGTAATATTTTCAGGTTGGAGGTGTAACATGTTACAAGTATTAACATGTAGAATTATATCTTAAAGGCACAGCAAATAATTTGTCTCTTAAACCAATTTTTTAAAATCATGTTTAAGCTGTCAAGCCAATAAGTAGGTCTTTGCAACCACAGGCCTATTCTAGCTCTCCACTGGAAAGCTTATGTAAAGGTATGAGCCAGTGTTTTGATAAGACATGCTGGTCTTGCTGATTTAAATCAGTGATGCGCGGCCAGTGTGTCTCCAAGCGGAAAGACAAACAAACAGGAGCATGGAGTGCTTACGTAGGTACATAGCTTATTCACAGTGCATTTTACCCTCTTGGTAGCAGTGGCGTAGACAGGAATTCATTTCAGGGGGAGTTGAGGAAATATACTAAAATAAATCAGTACTACTAAATTGATAACTATGATGAGTTCATGCATTTGGGCCAAACAGTAGTAGAAGCAGTATTGTCATTTAATTATTTACAGTGCAATCTACTCTCAACCAAACAGGAAAAGTAGGAAATAAAAAAATAAAATAAAATAAAAAAATATTATGACAGTTCCATTGAAAATTACTCAAAGAAGATGCTAGTAATAGGAAAAAACAAACAAACAACATTTTAGATCTTAAAACCAAAGCTAGGCTTCTTTTCCTCCTTCTGCAGACCTCCAGTACTTCATTGGCTGTCACTGCCCTATATTCTATATTATAGCCTTCAAACAGAAATGGGAAACATGCATGGTTCTGATTGGTTAATCCTGTTTCTTGAAATTAAATGAAATAAAGGAAATGAAACAAACCAAGAGATGATCTTTAATTGATGTCTGGTGGAAGCGTACTGATGAATTTGTTGAATTTCATGAATATTCTAGTGCAATTATTAACCCAAACAATGCCCACTTTATTAGGAACAGCTTAGAAAAAATACACTTGGTATTTTTCCACTCTTCAACTGTCCAGTTTGGCTGAGTCTGTGCCCGTCATAGCCTCAGATTTCTGTTCTTGGATGACAGGAGTGGAACCTGATTTGGTCTCCTGCTGCTGTCGCTCATCCACTTCAAGTTTTGATTATGTATTATGCATTCTGAGATGCTTTTCTGCTCACCATTGTTGAAAAGAATGCTTATTTGAGTTACTGACTTCCTGTAATCTGAGACCAGTCTGGTTATTCTCCTCTCATTCTCTCCCTCTGCTCATCGGATGTTTTTTGTTTTATCACACTATTCTGTGTAAACTCTAAAAACTGCTGTGTGTGAAAATCCCAGGAGATCAGCAGTTTCTGAAACACTCAAGCCAGCCCTTCTGGCACCAACAACCATGCCACAGTTAAGGTCACAGAAATCCAAATTTTCTTAATTCTGATGTTTGATGTAAACATTAACTGAGTCTCTTCACCTGTATATGCATGATTATATGTATTGTGTTGCTGCCACACGATTGGCTGATTAGATAACTGCATGAATGAGCAGGTGTTCCTATTAAAGTAACTAGTGAGGGCTGGTGAGTGCTATTTGCACTATATTTATCAATCACAAATGAGATAAGAACAGAAGATTTAGCCAGATTTAGGTTTAGGGGCATAGTTCAGTCAGTATTTACATCAGTGGAATAATCCCGGGAAAATTGTAAATCATGTACAATGTACTGTATGTGTAAGTTATACTTTTATTTTGTACTACAGTCTTATTGAAGGCTCAATTCTGATTAATAAGGTGTTGAGTAATTTTCTATAATGGTATGGCTTGGTCAGTAGCACCACCTGCAAGGTTTATATTTATGCCCTTAGTCTAATACGTGATTGTTTCTATAGTAAAAACAGGGATTTGTATGGCGGATACTCCATAAAACATATAAAACATGTAATCGTTGACTGCATCCAGAATGCTCTCCAAAATTCACGCCACTGAAGCCTGAAGGTCAGGGAGCTGTCGATCTAAATCTCACTAGCCAATGAGAGTAAATTGCTGCTTAGCCCCACCCACATGAGAGGTTTGTGCCAAAATGGTGAATGTAAACTTGTGGAGCGTAAACTAAAAGTTTGAAAGTGTAAACGAAAACCCTGGCAGCGCATTCATAAACCATGATTAGCAAAAAGGAAGTTTAGAAAACTGCTAACAAAGAATGCTGTTTATTTGAAGAACATTAAAAATTTTTGTCACTGAGTTAATTGTTTTCAGTTTCAGAGTGTTTTTCCTCTTTCACTGTATATTTTTGTTTCTTGAAAAATTACGTTCAGTACTTTTGGCACAAATAAATTCCATAACTAATTAGCTTTGTGGTGGGAACAGTAGCTCTGCTTCATGTTAGGCTACATTACACCACCCCTTCATTGATTATTTTCATATTTAAAAAGCACACCCCATTGTATTTTTTGCCTTTATATAACCATTAAGCCTTTTGTTAAAGGTTTTGCAAAAATTCCAGAAAAAAGCAGAAAACTGGATGATAGAGAAACACCCACACAAAAAGCCAGGTCCCTTCCTCTTCTTTCATATGAAGAACAACTCAGGGTCTTGCTTTTGACAACACTATGCAGTAAAGGCCTTGGGAATCTAAGCACTAAGTATTAAACATCCACAATCTTTTTTCTGCACTCAGCGTGATGAGAGAGATTTCAAGCCCTTTGTGATGATAGAGGCTGGATCAGGAAAATGGCGGGCGTACTGTACAAATGAACTGAATAATTTATCAACCAAAGCTGTGATTAGTCTGGCATGAATCGATGGCCTAGTGGCAAACTCGTTTGATTACGTCGTACTCACTGAAACCCGAAACTAGTGGTCAGTCAATGTGGAACCAGAGCTTGAAATGAATCTGAAAATAAAGGATATGCTTGTTCAAGTATGTACGTAAGGATATGCTTGTTATGACGTGCATTAAATTCAGCTGTGAATTTATTTGGTCTTGAGACTGAGCAAGAACTGTCAATACCATGAGGATTGCAGAGTGAGAAACAGAGAGAGAGAGAGAGAGAGAGAGCTCGAATCAAAGACTGATTAGATCAATATGCGTTGCTCTGAAGGACCTCTTGGATCACAGAGTGCTTAAAATAACCAGAATGAATAAATCAAAATAGGGGTGAAAAAAAAATTTAAAAAAATAAAGAGTGAGAAGAATACATGTCAATACTCCTACATGACACGCACAAACACACTCACAATCATCTGGGTGCTCAGGAGCTTTTCAGCCTTTCTTCAGCACTTGATTGCCCTGAAGCCAGAGAGTGAGAGAGAGTGAGTGAGAGAGAGAGAGAGATATCATTTGGATGTTCCTATGTTCTTATCCACCAAGCTCTGAGTCTACAAGTGAAACACAGCTGCATTCAAAGGGGGGAAAGTAGGAGCTACTCTGTGTGTGTGTGTGTGTGTGTGTGTGTGCATGTATTTTTTCCTTCTTCCTACCTTGACTCCTCACACAGCAACATCTTAAAGCATCTTAACCCGGTTAGACATATTGAGAGACAAAATCTAGTCGTGGACTGCAGCGTATTTTGCATATTTTTAGACAAGTTGGATTTCAGCATCGAAAATGGTGGAATTTTGTAAAAATCATAACGTTGCTATTCATAACTAGACAGAGCAGACAGGAGGACATGGCTGATGAAAATCTTAATAAGTTATAGCTAAAGAGCTGACGTTATTTATCAATTTTGGAAGGAGTCTCCAGTGTTCATTTTTGTTCATGTGTTGTAGGCTGATTGGCATTTCCAAATTGTCTGTAGTGTGTGAATGTGTGTGCAATTGTGCCCTGCAACCTAATGTGATGGGTTGGCACCCTGTCCAGGGTATCCTCCGCCTTGTGCCCAGGTTCCCCCAGGACCCTGTTATTGTTCATGTAAGAAACAATTAATCCACATGTGAAATGTGAACAAAAACAACAGCAAAAACAAATCATGTGAAAATAAATCCTCATGTGAAACAGTAACATATGAAAATGAATGAATTGTGTGAAAATCATGTGTGAAAAATAACTGAATCATGTGTAAAAAAAAATTGTGAAAATGTGAGAAAAATGAAATATTATACAAATGTATATATATATATATATATATATATATATATATATATATATATATATATATATATATATATATATATATATAAAATTAAAATAGCAATTAATAAAAATAAATAGAGATAATGAAGTGTCTCAAAACCAGTTTGTTTTCTCAGTCTCAGAACCAGATATTCGTGTGACTTTTTTATTTATTTTTTTTTTTTATAAGTAACAGAAAGATACACATAATTAAATAAAAGTAATTAAAGAACACATTTCTGTGGAGTTGTGGGAAAACTAAGGACCTTTGTGAGTTTGTTGATCTGAGGTGGGTGAAGTATGTGGAATGTGGGAAGGGATTTTAGGGACGATGAGAGCCGTTGACTGAACACACATACCAGTGTAAACTGATGGAATGCTTGAAGGCGATCTTTATAGTGTTCAAGGTGCTTGGGTGTTCCTCTCACCCTCTCAGAACTTAGCATGGGTTATCTTATATCACAGCAGGATATCTCTACACAGCTAATTCCTTATATAGTCTCTTCACAGAGCAGTCTGGAATGGGATTGTTACCAAAATCACAGTAACTAAAGAACATAAAGCTGGGTTTAGACTGTGTGATTTCAGCAGGGTTTTTTTTTTTTTTTTTTTTTTAGATTATTACTTGAAATGCATAAAATCCTGGCCAAGTTCTATAACAGACTAAGCAATAATGTTCTCCTTGTCAGATTAAATGATGAAGATCCTCTAAAGATAGACCTGTGATTTACATCATCAATCAGAAAATGGGGTTGCTTAAACAGGAACATGCTTCAAGGAGATGTACAACTGTTTATTATCATGTTTCATTTACATTTGACCATTGTCACTAATGTATTTGTAGCTGTCCAGTCCTATTGGTTGCTTTTAAAATGAGTGTCGTAGCAGCTCTGAGATTTTAACTGAACCTATCTGACACTTCCAGGACTTTGTTGTCTCCTGGGTCTGGATACATGAAAATCTTCTTAAGAAAGAAGTTAAGAAAGTTCTTAGGACAAATTCTAAGAACTTCATAAGAATGATCCTAAGTGCAATGCTTGAAAAATTCTTAAGTTCTCAAATATTTTCATAAAAATTAAGAACATCTTATTTTTTTTCTTAAGAATAAAATGACAGAAGTGTAACAGTTATAACAAATTTAGTACTGCCAATGATGTATCTATATATTAATTTATTAATGGATCAATTTATTATCCTTTTTTATTATCCTCCTGATCACTTATTAAAATGTAACAACATTAACCGACATTAATCATCATTGGAGAATTTACTTGCTACAAAATGGAAACCAATAAGCCAAGTATGCTATTTTATATAAGTAAACTATTGTAGTAATTATACAGTATTCATCATAGGTTGGAAGTTTTAGAATGTTATAATATTTAATATTTGCAACAACCCAATAATTAACTTTAAGAACTTATTTTAATAACTTTAAGAACTTATTTATAAAATAATTGTTAAGAATGTTCCTTTTGAGAATTTGAAATTGGCGTTAGTTTTGTCTTAGGAACAATCGTACAATCGTACAATCGGGAAAAAAAGAACAGTTTAAAGCAGAATTTTTGGGAATACAAAATATTCGTAACTTTTTTTTTCTTAAGTTAGAAAATAAGAAGAAAATGACAGTTAAGAAGACTTTTATTCTTAAGAATGCTTTGTGAATCCGGCCTCTGGTCGCAAGGGCACTATATAATCACATCATGCATTGTAAGATCTCAACTCACAACCAAAGATTTTTTTTCTGCAACAAAATCTGCAAACTTGCACAGTGTAAACCTGGACCTGGAATTCCCCTCCCAGTCCAAACACTTGATAAATGAACAGGTGAAGAAGTGTTTTCCTTTCCCCCTGAATTCCTCAGAAACACTGAACATTTTCAGACATTTAAGAAGACTCTGGAGGCACGCTCGTTCATGCAAGAACAAAGCCGCTCGTTATCATCTGAACTTTCTCGCAATACACCCTGCAATCCTGAAACATGTTGAGACACACAGTAGGTGCCACAGCAGGATGCCACAAGAAACCCTCCCATCTCTTTTCATTTCATCCCGCCCGGACGCCATTACAGTCAGCCTGAATCAAACAGCAGCTTCACCTCTCAGAACGTGGAGCAGAGCACAGAGAAAAGATCAAAGCCATAGTGAGCGAGCACAACATGCATGTAAAGAGGCTGGTGGGGCAAATAAAATGGGTTAATTGGAAGGAAGTGCACTACTCCAGTGCCTTTTTAATCCCATCTTTATGAATGCTATCAGAGGTAAGACAAAAGTTGTTCTTGGTTCGCTGTAAACTACTCCTACAGAAATTTCATGCGCGCATGCTCCAGGAGAAACAGGATCATGCAAACTCTGTAGTTGCTAATTTAACACCTGGTGATTTTACTGTGCTCTAGCTGTATTATTGGGGTTTGCTGTGTGATGGTGATTGTTTCGCCCGCAAAACCACTGGCATCTCGCGTACTTTAGGTGAAATAAATGGGAGCCTCTGGGGAAGTCATGCGGCGAATTTAGCAATTATACGAGACACTCATTTAGGGCTTGGTTCTTTCATAGAAAACAAATGGTAACCTCCTTCTACCCACAGATATTTTACTGCAAATAATTGCTGAGGCTTCTTCTAACAACAGAATCCAAACGAAGTGTTCCCAGGAGGTGTCATTTTTATGCAGTTCAATGCTTTTACAAATTATATTTTTGGTGTTTATCTACCGTCCAATGCGTAGAGAGTACCACCTTATCCACTCTTAAACTACTGAAATGGTATTCTACACCTAAGCTTGCATATTTTAACCATGAGGTCTGAATAGCAATCACAACCTATTATAATTCCACTAGGTTGGACCCTAACGCCCAATTAAATTAAATTGATCCTTGGACATGGCTTCATTATTTTGCATGAGAAATAGTTAGGAGCCGGGATTCGCAATTCCATTAGTGTCCTAAAATAATGAAAATGAAAAAAAAAAAGAGAAAGGAGGGTGGGGGTGGATGGGGGGTAACTAATGGACGTCCCACTGGGTTAAAAATATGACTAGGCAGCTCTCTTTGTGTAAACTGAAATAGTAATTTTAGATAATTATCAACCTTTATGATTTGACTGTTGAAAAGTCTTTTCATAACCGTATGGAATTCACATTTTCATAAAAAAATTTTTAGAGAGCCAAAAAACCCTGAAATGCTACATCCACCTCGTGACCTGCAAAGTATAGAGTGAACAATTAAACCTAACTGGGATGAAATGGAAAAACAATCCTCTTGATAGATCTATTGCATCTGACAACACCAATGTTGTCTCAGCCAGGACCTCGCAGAAGCTTGACGCTGTGAATAAAATTATCTCAGCATTACATGCGGCAGTGGCATAGCCTACAAGTGCCAGAAAAGGGACTTGAAACAATGCAATTATCAGGAGAAAACAATAAGCACTGGATTACAATGCACCCTGTAATTTGGCATTTTTAGCCCACTAACATTTCTGATGTATTCATATGAAAACGCTCAGCTCTCCCAGTCCAAGATGATGGTTTCCATGGTAACCACATGAGGACCATGTGCTCAGGGAGTATCTGTTCTTTTTTATCTCTCCCTATATCTTCCTCTCTCTTTCTCCCTACCCTTCATTCTCTCTTCCCATTTAGTTTATCTAGTCGATCAATGCATAGTTAACAATCCCTCATGCAACCAACTACTGAAACAGATTAGCTTAAAGGGATAAGTTCAGTATGTAGTAGTTTGTTAGATAAGTGCAGTATTCAGTACTTTTTGGAGTACTCTGTGTGTGTTATCCAATCAGCCAATTGTATGGTAGCAGCACAAGGCATCAAATCATCCACAAACATATGAAAAGCTTCTGTTAATGTTTACATCAAACAGCAGAATGGGAGGAAAAATGTGATCTCAGTGCCAGTGATGTTACATGGTTGTTGGTATTGGTTTCTGTATTTCAGAAATTGCTGCTCTCCTGGGATTTTTACACACAATATTCTCTAGAGTTTACACAGTATGGTACCAAAAACAATCCAGTGATGCAAGGAGACACAGCCTGTTGATGAGAAAGGGTAGAGGAGAATGGCCAAATTGGTTCAAGCTGACAGGAAGGTTACAGTAACTCAAATAACTACACTGTACAACCATGTTGAGCAGAAAAGCATCTCAGAATGCACAATACGTCAAACAAAGAGGCGGATGAACTACAACAGCAGAAGACCAAACCGGGTTCCACTCGTGTCAGTCGAACAAGAATCTGAGACTACAGCTGAAGACTGGAAAAATGTTACTGGTCTTTTTCCAGTCTTCAATTTTGACATTATGGATATTTAAAATGCTATCATGGTTCAAGTAAAGTGAATATGTTAAAATGTTCCTCATAGTAAGCTGTAAGACACTATTAACTTTTATTTTTGTAATTTAATATGGTTAACACTTAAGTCCAGATTAATTACAAAAACACATTCATGTAATTAATAATAAAGGCATATTACAATAAAATGATATGTAGGTACTGCATGTGTCCTTGTCATTTCTGGAAGCACTTAATAATGACACTTTAAATGTTGATAATGTTTTTATAATTGTTAATGAATATTACAGTTGATTTATAAGTATGTAGTAAACTACTAAATATTATAATGAATAGTCACATTTGTATTGCAACATTATTGTAATCAATAAATTATTTTACAGCTATTGCAGCAATGAATTATTTATAGTATTTATAAGCGCTATAAGATTCACATCACTATATACCAATGGATTGTTTATAGCACGTTATTAGAACTTAATGAGGCATCATTAGAGTTTATAAAAATGCTTAGCAACCTATAAAGAATTATAAGCACAGTTATAATGGTGTTTATATCAGGTGTTGCTAAATATATTTCAGGTGATACAGGTATAGCGAAGGAACTGGATTTACCTTTTATACATTTGGGAACATAACTCCATATTATGTGTGTTCATTGTGTCTCCTCCTGAGTACTGCTCTATTTGTAAGTGTGTCTTCTCTCTCACTGTACACTGTAGTGACAGCATTTTCCTATTATGTTCATATGCATCATACTGAATTCATTTGTGTAATTTGTGTGTGCAGCATTTGGAAGCATGGACCGAGACCACACCTAAAGCCAAAATGCTGCCTCTCATTTTTCATCCCCTCTATCAATATTTCCTGCCAGTGTCAACACAAATATCGATTATGCAAGGGGACATTCATCATCTTTTATTTATTTTCACAATTATAGTAAAACATAGTTAATACATGAAATGAAAGTCTCAGAATGAAACAAAACATAGTGTTCACTTACTTGAGGGTATGATATAGAATCATCACTTTGATAAGTACCATATCCCAATCTACTGTCTTGTCTTGTCTATTGCTCCATCTTAATAATGGTCCTCTCCATGTCCTGCACTCACCACTCACCCATACTAATCAATACAAAGTACAACACATCTGAAAACATGAATAAAATAAAAAAATAAAAAACACTATTTTTATTATGTATCTACAATAGTACTCAAAAGCATCATCATGCCTTAAAGTAAAAAAAAAAACAAAAAAAAAACATTTGGTCTAAATATTGGTCACATAAGTGTGTGTTGAATAGAAGCCCGATTTACCCTCACAGAGGTGAAGTAAATTCATTCAAATTACTTAGCTTTCTGTGTGTAGCAGCAGTTATGCTGACATTTTTTCTCTGAAATTGCACACATTTAAGGTTTTGGTAAGTATGGCCATAAATATACAAAACACTTTTGCTTTGTGAAAATGGTAATGAGCACATTTTCAAGCTTTTGTGGGAAATATTTATTTTCAAATGATACTCGTGCATGATGTCTGGGCATTTAATTTCAGTACATCACTAGATGACGGATGAATGACAATCTAAACTCTTTTGTGAATGTCACTTTTTTTTTGGTGGAAAGTCATGTGGAAATCTTTGGCTGTTGGGATTTTCCAAGTGTAAGCTCCACTGTACTGATATCACACACCATCTCAAACGATGTTTTGGTGCTCACCTCATTACTTATTAAAACCTGTTTTTGCAAAGCAGTATAGTTGTTAGCAAGTTAGTAATACTGTGAGAGAATTACACTTTAGAATACGATTATACGATGAAGATCTTCTAACGATAGACCTGTGAATAAAAAAACTTGCTGTTCTGCTTACATCATCAATCAGCATTTGTTTGCTTATTAGCTAGTTGCATACCCATAAGCTGTAACTCATTGTCTATATCTTTCCATCTCATGTCCCTTTTTCCCTAACGTCATAGTGTAACTGTCACATTCTTTCTTTCTGCTGCCACAATTCAACAAACTGCTCTTCTTCTAATTCCTATGTGTTTCGTTTGCATTTTGCCACTTCCACCATCATATTTCTAGCTGTCCTGTGAGTTTTGCATCATCAGATGAGTCTTGAAGCAGTCGTCACACTCTGAGACTTTAATCAGAAATTTAAGACACTGCCAGACCTTCAACTATCTTAGGCCACAGTGGCTACAAGTCGGCTGTTGGCAACGTCATATTATGCATCTTCTAATGGTTGAGACTAGTTGGGACTGACAATCTCAACTGATGACTAAAGAACTTTTCTTACAATGTGCAGCCAAAACTGGGCTGAAAATTGTATTGGAAAGCAGACCATGTATTGGGGTAATAGAAAGCTGTAAATAGGGGTTATACTGTAGGTGGGTTCAAGAGAGCTGAGCTCTTCTACCTTTAGTTTATGTGAACAGCAAGCAAAACTGAGCTTTGGAACTGTAGGGAAGTGCATATCATAGAATGGCATAAATGCAACAACAACAACAACAACAACAACAACAACAACAACAACAATAATAATAATAATAATAATAATAATAATAATAATAATAACAATAATAGTGATGTAAACTGGGAACTTGGGCTCTGGTCAGTTGTACACTATTGTAAAGTTTAAAAACCTTACAAGCTCTATTCAGAGTATTTCCACGATCACAAAGAGTTCCAAGAAGAAGCTAAGAACGCTTAATTATCCAGTGAATCCTTAAATAACCCTTGAAGAACCCTTTGCGTGCACTGAGTAAATTCAGCCCCAGGACAGAATCAGATATATCAAAAAGCTGTTTTAATCTTTTTTCCATCATATCAAGTTGCACACACGGTCCTGTTTCCTTGGGGGAATTTATCACCAACTTTTATGTAGCTTAAGAAATGGCATAAAACTTTCCTTAATATCATTACTTCCTGCCGTTGTTGCTTCAAAAGAGGCCTCCAGTGGTGGAGGTTAATCCCTGAAATGCTGATAAACCCTGCTGGTACTAAATCATACTCTTGGTGGGATTTAACTCCTGGTAGAAAAGATTTGTCCCACAATAAGCACAGCTGGGGAGACTTTGGTGGAGTTTTTCTTAGTAAATTTCCAAGAATTATTTGTTTCCAAAAAATGGAAAAACAAACAAGGCCTCATGACAAAAGGTGCTTGGTTCATTCTTACACTTCCAGAACCACATATACTATAGTCTCATAGCCCCATTTCTAGGTGGTTGGAAAGTATACATGTGCATGATTATGTAGTGTGTAAATGTATGATTATGTGTAAATGATCATCCAACATTGCATTGCACTTTTCCAATGATTTACCCCAGTGTTCAGGCTCTTACAATTACCATACAGGTTATTTTAAATAACATAATAGAAGGCTGAAGCTTAGTGTGAAGACTTGGGCAAATTTATGTAGTATAGTAATGTATTCTCATCCATACCTACTATTATTCCCAGACTCTGTGTACAGCCCTGATTTGCAAATACTTTCAAAAACCTCCATTGTCTGTTAGATTTAGGATTAAAATATATTATCTTGAGACAAATAACTGACTGTTCATAAGCCTTTCTATGGTATGTATTAGTCCTATAGGCCTCTTTTGTATTTTAATGGGGGATTATCCCAAACAGAAGGGTAACCCTGTTTATATTGGGGAGATGTAGCTTATAAGATTTTATCCTCAAATGCTGCCATCTTCTTTTTTCTGTGTGGCAAAAAATAATAATTAGGGTATTTCTGCCGAGGAATTGGTATTGGTATCATGTGAGACTATTGATACCAATGAGACTTCTATTTCAAGTACAGGGTTACCGGTGCAAAGCCAGCTACTGTAGATGCTAAACGTAACTAGTTGAGTTCATCAAAATGGTGGAAGTATGACAAAAGGCACATAAAATATGGCTGATGTTATGCCTATATTGCCTTTTTAAGCTAATTAGAGAACCATGTGATAATACATCTGCATGTATAGGTTTCCTTGGGGTACTCTCTAAATTGTCCATAGCGTGTGAACATGTGTGCTATTGTGCCCTGTGATGGGCTGGCACCCTGTCCAGGGTGTCCCCTGCCTTGTGCCCTGAGTCCCTTGGATAGGCTCCAGGCTCCTCGTGACCCTGTGTAGGATAAGCGGCACAGAAAATGGATAGAAGGATCTGCATATATATCCTTAGTTGTATTGTTAGTTGAGTTTATTAGGATGGGGTTTCAGAATAAATAAACAGAAGTGTGCTAAATTTGAAAAGTTGAAAACCCATATAGGTTTTTAGATTATATAGATTTCAGTGTTAATTTGTAGCCTTTTCCTGTTCCCTAATGAACTGGTTAAGGATTTCCATAGGGATATTTATTGGCACCACCATTGAGGTATAATTGAACTTGGGGTGCTATTACCATTTTAATGATGCTTATCTTTAACCCAGACCTCCTAATCTTTTGAAGAATTGATCTGTACCGTGTATCGCATTCTTCCGGAACACACAGAACACACTTGCAAGGAATTGCTGTTTTTCTGGTTGTGCAGTTTCCTAGCGATGAAGCTTCTACTTATTTGTTTGGTTTTTGCTTGTTTGAATTGTGGTGTTTTTTTGGTTATTGAGCACTGTGTGACTCTTGCGTGTTTTTTAGCCACTGAACTGGCACTGTTGCCCTGATTTGTAACATATATCTCTGTGTTTACATCCATCTCTACATTACACACATTGAGAAATCTATACATTTGAATTTCAGCACACTATTTACTGCCTGATGACAAGTTCCAGACACTTGCATTACCACAAAGTCTGAGGTAATCCAAGTATCTACAAAACATTGTTTTGTTTCCTTCTTTCCCTCCCAAGGGCAATTCCTCTAACATTCCCAAACAAGGACTTCTTGGGAGAAAAAAATACCTTTTAAAAAAAATAAAATAAATAAAAATCCAAAGTTCTATGATTTATCATTCTGTTGTACAATTTACTTACTTATCAGTACCATTTCAAACAAACAGACCGCTTTTAGGAAGCTAAAAACTCTTAATTATCCAAAGGATCTTTGAGAAACATTTTTCTCCATAATAGTGTTGTATTTTAATCAGTCTAGGTTCAGGGTTGTTGCTGAGTCCTTCTAGGGTCCAGAAATTTTGGCTGCATGGGTGATTAATAGTATTAGGTGTTGTTTTGTTTTATTCTTTATATTTATTTAGCACCATATTTTCTCCAAACCTGGCCTTGTTATTCATCTCCCAACAGTTAAATAATATCCTGGCTTGAACCAAATTGTATTGTTCTGTCTTGATTGCCTTGAGATTGATGCTTGTACTAGTGAAGTCCTTGTCTTAACTAGGCTGAAAGTGTTTGTGCTGTTCAGACCTTTTGCATAACAAGGATGTACAAGAGCTTACACATCCCAAACACACCCAACCTAAGCCTTTGCCAGTCATAATAACACACTTTTCCTAACACGGGACCTGATCTTCTAATATCAGTCTCTTTTAGTCTTTTTCTTCAAAAATTCAATGACTTACACACATCATACAATTTAAGTATGTAAGCTGCATCCGTGTGAAATATGGATCTGTTTATGCTCTTTTGCTTGAATCACCTTCAGCATCAATGCACACAGACATCCCATAGACTTTTCAATGATGCATACGGTATCTTTAATCCGGGAACAGGAATAAAAAACAAAATACTATTTTTGGACATTCACTCCTGAAATATAAATATATTATATTATATTAGTGACAAACAAGGTGAGTTTTAACAGTGATAAATCATTACAAATTATGACACTAAATTAATAGTACAATTACAACTGTGTGATTTTAGTAGCTTGCTTGAGTAGCTTGAGCATCCACTGAGAAGAAAACACACTACACATGGGGCCATAGTACAGCCATACACACAATTTCCAAATGCATATATTAACATTACAAATGTTTGTATTAACAGTGCTAATTAACAGATACAGTGAAATGAAGTGGAGCCTTTTTAACTCTAACTGAAATACATTATAAGTCAAAAGGTTGGACATGACTGCTCATGGAGAGTCTTCATTTTTACTGTTTTCTACTATTTTGGAGGCATTAATACTGTGAAATAACAGAAAATGCGCAGTGACAGAAAAAAAGTGTTCTTAGGTTTCAAAAAGATTAAAAGGTTAAGTAAATTTTACAAATGTAAACATATATTTGAATTCAATATTTGATTAAAATATTTTAATATTTGAATTACGATTATACATGGGCACTAACTTTAATATTTGTCTTAGAAATATGTATAATATAATGAAAAATACATATTTAATCTTATATGTCCAAACTTTTGGCTGCTGCTGTACTGTATACATACAGTATCTGCCTATTATAAAAGTATTCATATTTGGCTTTTAATTTCCCAATGCTCAAAACTAGACTGTTAATTTATCATGATTTTATCTTTCAGAATTCATATGTACAGTGCTGTGAAAAAGTATCCTGATCTCATAATAAATTGTTTCAGAAATAAAAACAAAATCTAAGATAAAACAAAGGCAACCTGTTATCAAACACAAAATACAGTTTTTAGATGATAATGTTATTTATGTAAACAATAACTGGGCCTGTGTGAAAATGTATTTGCCCCCATAGTTACCAATTCCCCAAATCTATGAAACTGCATTCATAATGGGGTTCAGATGCACTAGACACAACCAGACCTGATTACTGCAAACCCTGTTCAATCAAATCAACGCTTAAATAGAACTTTTTCAACAGCAAGAAGATGGTTAAAAGGTCTTATCTAGTAGCGCATTATGCCAAAGTTGAAAGAAATACTAGAAATAACGAGGAAGACATGGAAAAAACATGGCACAATAATGAACCTGCCCAGAAGTGGCCAACCTTCCAAAATTCCTCCAAGAGCACAGCAACTCCTCATCCAGGAAGTCACAAAAGAGCCAAGGACAACATCAAAGGACCCACAGGCCTCTCTTGCATCAATAAAGGTCACTGTTCATGAGAACAGAAGAACATTAAGGCTCTGTGGAACTGTTTGAAAGACAGGTGTCCCTTTATATCTGGCGTAAACCAAACACTGAATTCCACAAAAAGAACATCATACCTACAGTCAAACATGGTGGTGGAAGTTTGATGGTGTGGGGATGCTTTGCTGCTTCAGGGCCTGGGTATCTTGCAATAATGAGGGAAACATGAACTCTGCTCTCTAACAGAATTTATTCAAGGAGAATTTTCAGTCATCAGTCCATAAGTTGAAACTCAAGTGCAACTGGATTATGCAGCAAGACAATGATCCAGCAATGATCCAAAGCACAGGAGTAAATCCACCTCTGAGTGAGTGGGAGTAGCCTAGTCAAAGTCCTGACTAGATCCAACTGAAATGTTGTGGCAGGACCTTTAACAGGCAGTTCATGCTCGAAAAGCCTCCAGTGTGGCTGAACTAAAGCAGTTCTGCAAAGAAGAGTGGGCTAAAATTCCGCCACAATGTTGTGAAAGACTGATCTCCAGTTATTGGAAGCATTTGGATGCAGTTATTGCTATTGATATTGCTATTAAGGTGACACAACCAGTTTTCAAGTTTAATGGGGCAATTACTTTTTCACACGGGTGATAGGTGTTGGATAACTTTTTTGCTTCAATTAAAAAATAATAATAATAAAAACTGTATTATGTGTTTATTCAGGTTGCCTTCGTTTTATTTATATTTCCTTTGAAGTACTAAAACTATTTAGTGTGAGATATACACAAAAACAGAAGAAATCAGGACGGGTAAAATAGATTTTCACAGCACTGTAAGTGACATCAAAGTCAACATGACACGGACACAGTGTCACAGTGTCATTGGAACAAGATTATACAGCCAAATAACTAAATACATTGTCTATAACAATTACTAAAAACTAAATAGAGGACTAAAAGTAGTTTAGTAAAGCCCAGTTTCAGAGATCGCACATAGGCCTGTATTTGTAGCATTGACAACATTATCTACTCTACTAATAAGAATAATTAGCTAGCTAGTTAGCTTACTTGTGAGTATGCTAGCATTGATGCACTTGCAGCCAAATTGGCAAGTTGAACTACATGAATTTAAATTGATTATTTTATTAAATAAAATTATCATATTTTGAATGGTGGTTTAATGGTTCAATTGCAGAAAAAGTAAAAATATAATTCTGAATGACATACACGATTAGCCTGTTAGCACAGAGTTCACTCCCAATGCTGTGGTAATCTATGTGAGGTCAGAGTTGACTGAGCTGAAATGTCCATAGGCAGCGAGCCTAAACCACACAGGTCACCAAAGAGCAATGAAGCCTTTGGAAGCCAAGCAATTTATTGTGTTAGCTACATCCCTAGAGCAAGGCTGAGCTAATTGTGTTTTACCGAAACAAATTTTTAAGACTGAGTGGCAAACCTGGAGCAAGATCCTGCTTTCGGGGATCACAACACTCTTCCTTGAGACACAGAGAGGCAATATAAAATACAATTTATATACAGCAGACAAGAGGGCACTTGTACAGACTGAGGGCAAAATGGCAGGGCATCAAACCCCAATGGTGTCTATGTGTATGTGTGCTTGGTGGTTGCTGTCGTGCTGTACAACCTCCACAACATATCTATCTATAGTCAATCTTACAGACACTGCATATAGGCTGTGTAATTACTGGCTGACGAATGTGTAACTATGATAGATTTGAAATAAATATACCCTACTCACTGGCAACTCCAGAAGCAAATCTGTTTATTTTATTTACTGTATTTATGTTTCCAGATTTGTTCAAAATGACTGAGCAATTGGAAATTGCACAAGTTAAATGTGTGTTCTAAAACTTTAATACATGGTTGCATTTCTGGGGGGCATGCTAGTGGTTAGCATGTTTGCCTTGCAACTCCAGAGTGGTGGGTTCAATTCCTACATCCACCCTGTGTGCATGGAGTTTGCATGTTCTCCCCATACTTTGGGGGTTTCTTCCGGGTACTCCGGTTTCCTCCCCAAGTCCAAAGACATGCATTGTAGGCTGATTGGAATTTCCAAATTGTTCGGAATGTGTGAAAATGTGCCCAGCAATGGGTTGGCAGCCCATCCAGGGTGTGCCCCAAGTCCCCTGGGATACGCTCCAGGCTCCCCACAACCCTGTGTATGATAAGCAGTACAGAAAATGGATGGATGGATGGATGGATGGGTTGCATTTCCAGCAGTGATTTATACTACTGCGTTGACATTCATGACTTGAATGACCCAATGGAATTCATTAAGTTTTTCTGCACGCTAGGTTTGATTATTGGTTTTCCATTGACTTTGGAACATTAAAAGAGTGATTACACTACAGCTGATCATTCATTTATTTTCAGTATCCACTTTATCCTGGTCAGGGTGGTGGTGGTGAGTCCAGAGCCTACATTCATACACTCATATCCAGCAGCAATTCAGAGTAGCCAATGCACTTACTGGCATGTATTTAGACAGCGGGAGGAAACTATAGATACTGGAGCAAACCCAGATGTAACCCAATCCCTGGATCAAACCAAGAAGGTATGAAGCAGCAGCATTGCCCACTGCACCAACATGCTGCCTTTATAGCTCACCATTTTCAGGCAAATGTGAAATTATTATTATTATTTTTATTTAAATTGCACAAGTTTCATGCCATACATGAAACAAATATGATATGCAAAAGACTTTACTCTTACTGCTTTCATGTGACCATAAGCCTTTCAAAGCGAAGGAATATTACACTATTGACTAAGTAAGAATGAGAGGTGAGAGATGTCTGTATTCAAACTTAATAAAGTGTTCATTGGTGCGTTATGAGAAGAAAGCAGACTGGCTGATATACAGCGCTCTTTTCATATAGCTGCTTGCTTGCTTCTTAATGAGCACCACTTCCCTTTGTAATACAGAGATGATATGAATGGTGATCTTCTCTCCAGCTACCCTGATTACACATCTCCTTTGGATTCAAGCGGCTCAGCTGCTACTTTAGTGCACGTTGAAGCCTGGTTTATTGTTACCAGGCTACATAAACTTGAAGAGATGGATCTTAGATTATATGTGGAGGATTCATAGGCTTAGCTGTGCATCTGATGCTGTTGTGTCATGTGTTACAGTAGATCTGTATTCGAAATGATGTGTTCACACATTTTTAGTGAAAATTGTAAAGCACATGTTACTATTATTCCAACATATGTTGCCCTTGAACAAGGCCTTCAACCCTCAACTGCTCTGTTGGATAAATGAGATAATTGTAAGTTGTTCTGGATAAGGATATCTGTCAAATACCATAAATGTAAGAATTGAGAATTCAATGTTGTTGTGGTATATGATACTATGGTGAAAATATGAGCACTAAATTCCTCTGAAATTATTTAGTTATTATGAAAAAGGGGGAAAAATATAAGCAAGGCTATATTGCTTTTATCCAACAGTTCTATAAACAAGAAATTGATATCGAGTAAGTGACATTTTGGACAACATATACCCAAATGTTCTGCTTATTTTTGCTGGCAGAAATAGATTCTGAAGAAGCCATGCTCACTTTATAACACAGCGGTTAGCTGGCTAGCTAGCTCACATTCATCTGTAGATTCGTTAAAGGTGCTTCTAGTAAAATTGTCATCCCTTCTTACTTTTCATTTTAATCTGATGAGCTTTCATATTTTAAGTCAAAAGTTCAGTCAAAAGTTCCCTGAAAATGTTCATTTGCCATGTCCACTGATGATGGTGGATATCACTGTAGTAATCGTTTTGAACTTGGAAGTGGAGCGGAGTGATACACACAGTGAAATATCCCAGTGGGCTTATAGGAAATATAGGCACCCTTGGAATGCTGCTTGACCAATCAAATTAGCGGACTAAAACTAACTGTTGTATAATATTTTTAAGGGTTGATCCTTGTTTTGCAGAATTTCTAGCAGATAAGAGAACCTTGGGGTAAAAAAAAAATTATAATTACACTACAGTACAATTAGCCTTGTATTAGTTGGTCTAGCCCACTGTCTGTGTCATGTTCTGTTGGATGTGTGTTGGTTTTTTCCCTAGCATTGACAGAAAGATTGAAAGTGACAGCGTTTTCCTGGCTTTATCATGCATACATGTGTTTGCACACGCTTCCTTCACAAACGCATGCACCTGCAGTGGAACGAGTCAAGCCTGTGGTTAGAAAAACTACTGTTTTCATGCATAAGACAGAAAGTGTTCCTGGCTCAACTCTGCAGGTATCCCCATCCACCAAATGCAACAAATTCCTTCCACTTTCTACCAGATTAGCTTCAACATCTTCGTTACAGCTTTCTTGAACAGTGCATATGTAATTATTGTTATTTTTTTATCAGAAGTGAGCTTAATGTTTCTCAGCTTCATTGAGGGTGCAGCATTAAAAAAGCAGATGGTGTTTTTTTTTTTTTTTTTTAATAGCCAGGTGCATATATGAGGAAACGGATAACAACACTGAGACAAGTGAAAGCACAGCATTTCATGACAGAGCAAAACTAAAGAGCAAACAGAGCAAAGCCAGGAAAAGAGCTTTAAAACAGTAGTCATGAGTCAGAAATAAATATCTCGCAACGTCTGAGCAGAAGTGGGAAGTAACTTTGTTACTGTACTTAAGTCTGGGTTTTAATTTTTTTTTTTTTTTTTTTTTTTTTGTACTTTGTGAGTTGTTGTTTCACCAAATACTTTTTTATTCACTTTCTGCTGTTGTGGATGACCCCACGGGAATACCTGAAAGATCTGTATTTCCTCAAAAACAACTTATAACCTAGTCTCATTCTTGCTTCAGTGGATAATCTCATGTGGATACTGTAGAATTGTACCAAACAACTACTATTGTAATTATAAAGACCGTATTGTGGTCATCCCAGGATTGTTATTAAAAATATACTCATATTAAACATCCTTTCAGCACACCTGATTTCATAGTATACAGTTGTAGAAGAGTAATGGTTTATAATATCACTATTTGGTGTCATTTCAAATGAAACATCTCCATTTTCTACTCAATTTCCAACACTAGTCAAAAGGTGTCTATAGTATTAGCATTAGCATGTGTAGATCTAAATTATTACCAACTTAAACTTTAACACGGCAAAAATATTCCCATTTCTGTAACCAATCTGCTTCTACATACACTTTTTTTGTATTATGACAGACAGCTAATTACCATTCTGCTAGTTTGAAACATCAGAGTTATCATCATGCTAGCTAACATTTGAGAAATTAGGAATAAAGCTGTTGTTTGTTAGCATGGTGAAAGCTAGCTTTCAATATGTAGCTAGTTTGTATCCTCAGTTATCATCATGCTATCATTTGAGAAATAAGGAATAAAGTTATTGTTTGTTTGCAAACTGACAGCTAACTATTTGTATGCAGATAGGTCATATTGTCAGAGTTATTATCATGCTAGCTAGCATTTGAGAAATTAGGAATAAAGATGTTGTTTTTACCAGAGTGAAATCTAATTATTACAGAGTTGCCTGCTTTGTCTTCTTGGCTGGAGTGAGATTTCTGAATCAAATTACCTTTTTGCTGTTTTTTTACTTAGAGGGTAAAATGTGCTCAACGTCATACATCTCTTTTTTCATTTGACTGTTGTCCCAAATTTTTTGAGATGTGTTGCTGCCATCAAATTCGTAATTATCTTATTTTCTTCTTAAAATGGTACATTTCCTCAGTGTAAACATTTTATATATGTTTTCTATGTTTTATTGTGAACAACATATGTGTTTATGAGATTTGCACATCATTGCATTCTGTTTTTATTTACATTTTACACAGCGTCCCAACTTTTTTGGAATTGGGGTTGTATTTTATTTCACATTATCTGAACTGTTAAACAACTTCTTTTCCTTTGTATTTGACCATGTTATTGAATTAAATACAATAAAGAGGGGGAAAATGGACGGCTTAGCCCAGGCTGTGTGGTAAGCTAAATGCTACTGGCTATTTAAAAAGGGTGCGGGGCCACATGGTATGTCCCGCCCTAACTTCCTTTAGTGGAAACTACGTCCACACATCAAATAACGCTGCACATTTCAAAGCACTTCACGGGGACTTTAAAATATCGTCCCTGTCTTCTGTGTTCAGTGTCTTGACCTCGCACTTCTTAAAATACTTAAGAAAACTCATGTGCAATCGTCATGATCCCTACTGCTTTTCAAATCTCAAAAAAAACTGGCTGATGCAGGCTACATTTCTGGTAAAGAGTAAATGAATAATACAGTGAGGGAAAAAAGTATTTGATCCCCTGCTGATTTTGTACGTTTGCCCACTGACAAAGAAATGATCAGTCTATAATTTTAATGGTAGATTTATTTGAACAGTGAGAGACAGAATAACAACAAAAAAATCCAGAAAAACACATGTCAAAAATGTTATAAATTGATTTGAATTTTAATGAGGGAAATAAGTATTTGACCCCTCTGCAAAACATGACTTGGTACTTGGTGGCAAAACCGTTGTTGGCAATCACAGAGGTCAGACGTTTCTTGTAGTTGGCCACCAGGTTTGCGCACATCTCAGGAGGGATTTTGTCCCACTCCTCTTTGCAGATCTTCTCCCAGTCATTAAGGTTTCGAGGCTGACGTTTGGCAACTCGAACCTTCAGCTCCCTCCACAGATTTTGTATGGGATTAAGGTCTGGAGACTGGCTAGGCCACTCCAGGACCTTAATGTGCTTCTTCTTGAGCCACTCCTTTGTTGCCTTGGCTGTATGTTTTGGGTCATTGTCATGCTGGAATACCCATCCACGACCCATTTTCAATGCCCTGGCTGAGGGAAGGAGGTTCTCACCCAAAATTTGACGGTACATGGCCCCGTCCATTGTCCCTTTGATGCGGTGAAGTTGTCCTGTCCCCTTAGCAGAAAAACATCCCCAAAGCATAGTGTTTCCACCTCCATGTTTGACGGTGGGGATGGTGTTCTTGGGGTCATAGGCAGCATTCCTCCTCCTCCAAACACGGCGAGTTGAGTTGATGCCAAAGAGCTCCATTTTGGTCTCATCTGACCACAACACTTTCACCCAGTTGTCCTCTGAATCATTCAGATGTTCATTGGCAAACTTCAGACGGGCATGTATACGTGCTTTCTTGAGCAGGGGGACCTTGCGGCCTTGCTGCACGATTTCAGTCCTTCACGGCATAGTGTGTTACCAATTGTTTTCTTGGTGACTATGGTCCCAGCTGCCTTGAGGTCATTGAAAAGATCCTCCCGTGTAGTTCTGGGCTGATTCCTCACTGTTCTCATGATTATTGCAACTCCTCGAGGTGAGATCTTGCATGGAGCCCCAGGCCGAGGGAGATTGACAGTTCTTTTGTGTTTCTTCCATTTGCGAATAATCGCACCAACTGTTGTCACCTTCTCACCAAGCTGCTTGGCAATGGTCTTGTAGCCCATTCCAGACTTGTGTAGGTCTACAATCTTGTCCCTGACATCCTTGGAGAGATCTTTGGTCTTGGCCATGGTGGAGAGTTTGGAATCTGATTGATTGATTGCTTCTGTGGACAGGTGTCTTTTATACAGGTAACAAGCTGAGATTAGGAGCACTCCCTTTAAGAGTGTGCTCCTAATCTCAGCTCGTCACCTGTATAAAAGACACCTGGGAGCCAGAAATCTTTCTGATTGAGAGCGGGTCAAATACTTATTTCCCTCATTAAAATACAAATCAATTTATAACATTTTTGACATGCGTTTTTCTGGATTTTCTTTTTGTTATTCTGTCTCTCACTGTTCAAATAAACCTACCATTAAAATTATAGACTGATCATTTCTTTGTCAGTGGGCAAACGTACAAAATCAGCAGGGGATCAAATACTTCTTTCCCTCACTGTAGCTATTTTAGACATGTAAATATAACTATTTGTGTGCACAAACATTGACGTTTCACAACGTCTCAACAGCTCCGTCTCCGTGGATCATGGTGCAGGCGGTGATTAGAGGCTCATGTGTGGTGACCTTACACAGTGTGGGAGGAAATGCGATTGGTACAGGACACAGCCACTTCAGTCTGGTCCAATGAAGATGTTGCAAGGCTTCTTTGAGCAGATTTGTGACTATACTGTATTTTTACGTTGTCTTGATATTTAATTTGGCATGAAATTTACTTGGGCAGCATGAAAGCGTGAGCCTGAAAATGTGTGTCTCACACCAAATACGTGAGAGTTGGCAACCCTGATTATTAGTATGCAGCTCGTTTGTATTGTCAGAATTATCATCATGCTAGCCATCATTTGAGATATTAGTAATAAAGCTGTTGTTTGTTAGCATGGTGACATGCTTTTAACATGTAGCTAGCTATTATTTGAGAGATTAGGATTAAAACTTTAATTAGACTTAGCTAATTATTTGACCTGTTTTATTGTTGTTGTTGTTGTTGTTGTTGTTGTTGTTGTTGTTCTTTGGTGAAAGAGGCAGTAATTAACCATCAGTAACTAAAAGTGTGTCAGTTGAGGCAGGCATGTTTTTCTTTTGTGAATGTTTATACTTTTCTAATTTCACCTGTGTGAAGAACTTGACATTTTTACCAGAGGATTCATTTAGATATGTAGCTGCACTATTTGAGTAAAGTATACTTTTCCCACCTCTTTTTTTGAGGAAGTGAATGTTAAACAAGGCAGTACATATTACACTCAAAAGGTTAAATATAGCTTAGGTGTAAATTTATACTAGGCGTTATATTTTTAATTCAAACTTTAAAAAAAATTTTTTTTTAAAGAAGCCTTAAAGCTGTTCAGAGATCAAAGACGCCTATAGACTATTTTGCATGCAGTTTCAATATGATTCAATATATGCGAGTTGCTATCTTATGTAGAAATATGCAGGTTTAATTAAAATCTCTGGCAGACTCCACACTTAGACTTCGTCAGTGTTAGCCAAGCTGATATGAATGTACAACTCGCTAGTAGAACTAATCACTCCCAAAAAGCTTCAGTTCATCAACGTGGAAAATTGACTGCTGTAGGTGACTACTTCAAAATGAAACAGTGCTAAGTGTGTCAGAAAGTGTCCTTTGGATTTTTTTTTTCCTCACTGTGTTTCAAGTGGAATTTGGTGATAGTATGAGTAAACACTTATTTCGCTGTTGAAAAGCTATATGAATGTTTAATTAACAAAAGATTAGTTTTACAAACTTGTAATGATATAAAACACACATCTACAATGATAATTATAGTAACACGTCTCCAGATATCTGACCGATCACAGATTATACAGTAAATGTGTCATTCAGTTCATATACGTATGCAAATGTACTAAGTGAGTCATTGAGTTAATATTTTGAAATGAGAGAGGTTCTGAATGGACATGCCTCAAAGACCAAAAACAGAAATATGAGAATCTGTATGTCTGTATTGAAGTAATTAATGGAAAGCACCACACACACACACACACACACACACATTAGATGTGTTTATATTGAAATTGACACTTAAAAAAAAAAATGCAGATTACAGTCTTAACTTTTTAGCTAATGTTGTATTTTTGTTTCTTTTTGCTGTGCTGGCCTCACATTGGACATTGATTATGCAGTTAAAATGGAGGAAAAAATGTCAAGTTGCTCATACATGAGGGTTAATTGTTAGGTTTCGTTGAGAGCACTGAAATATAAAATGGCAAAAACTTCTTTCCTCACTCCTTCAAAATAAAATAATTAGTTATACTCAGTGTCAAAATATTGAAGGGATGTAACCGAATAGGAATGCATTTTTTCAGATTAAACCAATAATGTGTTTTAAATGGATAGGTAGATGCACTATTTTGTTTTTTGTTGTTTTTTATTTATTTATTTATTTATTTATTTATTTATTTTTATTTTTTCATTGTGTATTAGGACTGGGAACAAAAACGTCACTCAAGCAGGTAGCGTCTTGGTCAGGGTTGTGGAACTTTGGCTACTGGCTTGTTTATATTTTGGGAAATAGTACTGACGAAATTTTTGAACTGATGAAATCGAACTGATGAAACATTGCTGTTAGGCGGAAACAAAAATACCAACTGCACGAAAAGGATAAAACAAAACATTCCCTCACATTTTTGAAGAACTATCAGAGCCAAAATTCACAGACTATGATAACAGTTCTATCACTATTTTTTTGTTTGTTTGTTTTTCACATAGTGGTAGAGTTCATATTTACTGTAAATAAAAAAAATTAAAAAAACAAAGCAGTGTACGGTGTATCGCTCACATTCATTTCAGGTTTAAATCCAAATAAAGATCCATCCATCCCCTTATTCTACAGTACACAGGGTTGTGGAAAGCCTGGAGCCTATGCCAAGGGACTCAGGGCACAAAGCAGGGGACGCCCTGGACGGGGTGCCAGCCCATCACAGGCCACAATCGTGCATGCACACTCACACACCCATTCACACACTACAGACAATTCAGAGATGCCAATCAGCCTACAACACATGTCTGTGGTCTGGTGGAGGAACCAGAGTACCCGGAGGAAACCCCTGAAGCGTGTGGAGAACATGCAAACTCCAGACACACAGGGTGGAGGTAGGATTCAAACCCTGGAGGTGTGAGGCAAATGTGATAACCATTAAGCCACTTTGACCCCAACCCCCCCAAACAGTGTTACAGATAAAAATAGTGGTGCTTTACATCCCGATAATTTTGCACACAAATGTGCAGAATATGATGCAACTATACAACTAAATCAAGTTGTGCTGAGATACAGTAGTGACATGTTAAAAAAAAATCAATTAATTTTTAATTTTTTTTTTTTTTTAATCACATAATCTTCGACTGATGTATTTACCTGAATTTTCAGGACATAACTTGTACATGAAATGCAATTGTACATGATTTTTAACATATTACATACAACTACATGCCATTTCTTTTTCTCAAAATAATGGATAGCCAGTGCTGTTTTGAAGTCTTAAATAAAAGGTCAGAATTAACATTTTAAAGTTAGTTGAGGAAATGGTGCTGGATATGTGTCCCAGTCCTAACTGAACCCATGTATGCGTAGTATTTCGGGTTAAAGGTGACTCATACTTGCGATTTTCAACCACCTCTGTTCCTCTTTTCCCTGTGCTATAAATAATTCACTAATTCACTATCATCTTTTTTTTTTTTAAATCCAGTTTCCACATACTTACAGTGTTATCACCATGCACAGCTCATTCATAATTTCAGCTCACCTGTCAGGGAGCTGTGAGCCTGGAGCATTGCTGCATCATAAATTTAATGTCACCCACTGTCTGTGACACATTCAACCTCGGCCCAGTCCCAGAGGACACACTGTCTCTCGCTCTCTCGCTCTCTCTCTCTCTGTCCTTCCTTCCAGATATAGAGCCCTAGGTCCTGCTGAACTGTCTGTGGCAGTTTATTATTTCTCTTTTGATTTATTATTTCTCATGGGTACCAATGAGGTTTTATAATAGGCAAACTGAGCCTAGTTCTTGCCATAATTACATATTTATCAGCTTTTCATTTTTAAAGCTTTATGACTTGGACTGAGCAGATCACATTTAAGCCAAAAAAAAAAAATGGTCAGGAAATAAAATCATGAGAATATCAGATAAAACCCGACAGCATGTGATAAATGTCTTCATTGTTCTCATTGTCAGTGTCACGTCACGGCGAACTCGCAACTACAGTTCCCAGAATGCAGTGCCAACTACAAACATGGCCGATGGGAACTACACTACAAAAAAACCCAAAGCAATTAAAGGCTTTCACATAGAAATTATTGTAAAACATATCAGGATTTTTAGATGGTTTTAGGAATCAAATATGGCATGCAAATTCAAATGAATTTTCTAAGGAAAATCACATATTAATAAGTATTTGAAGTGAGCAGCCATCAAGTAAAAGTAAAAGGGTGTAATGACATTGCTGCTGAAAAATACTTGCATAAAAAATACTTGAATAAATGTGTATATTTATTGATAAACATATTAGATTTAAAATATTACTACGGTGTCAATAACTATTGTATATGTATAGGTATTACAAAAGGTGTAAACCTTCACTGATGCTCAACATGAAACAATAAGAACAATAAGAATTTTTATGATTCCTCTTTTTAATTATTAACATTTTGCAGTTTCTGAAAGGTGAATGCAAACCTATGACCATAAGTGTACAGTGCTGTGAAAAAGTATTTTTTTCTGTTTTCTTCTGTTTTTGTGTATATCTCATATTAAATAGGTTTAGACTTTCAAACAAAATACAACATAAAACAAAGGCAACCTGAATAAACACACAATACAGTTGTTATTATTATTTTTTATTAAAGCAAAGCAAAAAAAAAAAAAAAAAAAAAAAAAGTAAGCCATCTAGCACCCATGGGAAAAACTAATTGCCCCCTTAAACTTAAAATCTGGTTGTGCCACCTTTAGCAGCAATAAATACAATCAAACGCTTCCGATAACTGGAGATCAGTCTTTCACAGCACTGTGGTGGAATTTTGGCCCACTCTTCTTTGCAGAACTGCTTTAATTCAGCCACATTGGAAGGTTTTCGAGCATGAACTGTCCGTTTAAGGTCTTTATACGGCATCTCAATTGGTTCTAGTCAGGACTTTGACTAAGCCACTCCTAAAACTTTAAAGTTTTTCCTATTTTTTTTTTTTTTTGAGCCATTCAGGGGTGGACGTACTCCTATGCTTTGGATCATTGTCTTGCTGCATAATTCAGCTCCACTTGAGTTTCAGCTTATGGACTGAAGACCGGACATTCTCCTTTAGGATTTTCTGGTAGAGAGCAGAATTCATGTTTCCCTCAATTATTGCAAGTTGCCCAGGCCCTGAAGCAGCAAAGCATCCCCACACCATCACACCTCCACCACCATGCTTGACTGTAGGTATGATGTTCTTTTTGTGGACTTATGTGTTTGGTTTATGCCAGATGTAATGGGACGCCAGTCTTCCGTACAGTTCCACTTTCAACTCATCAGTCCACAGAACATTCTCCCAAAAGGTTTGAGAATCATCAAGGTGTGTTTTGGCAAAATTCAGTCGAGCCTTAATGTTCTTCTGGGTTGGCAGTGGTTTTCACCTCACCACTCTTCCATGGATGCCATTTTTGCCCAGTGTCTTTCTGATAGTGGAGTCATGAATAGTGTCTTTATTGATGAAAGAGAGGCCTGTAGTTCATTTGATGTTGTCTTTGGCCCTTTTGTGACTTCCTGGATGAGTAGTTGCTGTGCTCTTGGAGGAATTTTGGAAGGTCTGTCACTTCTGGGAAGGTTCACTACAGTGCCGAGTTTTTCCATTTGGAGATAATGTGGTTCTTTGGCGTCCCAGAGCCTTTGAAATAGCTTTGTAACTGTTCCCAGACTGATGTATTTCAATCACCTTCTTCCTCATCATTTCTGGAATTTCTTTAAACTTTGGCATAGTGTGTTGCTGGGTAAGATATTTTAACCAACTTCATGCTGTTGAAAAAGTTTTATTTAAGTGTTCACACAGGCCCAGTTGTTATTGGATAACTTTTTGTTTCAATAAATAGCATTATCATTTAAAAATTGTATTTTGTGTTTACTCAGATTGCCTTTGTTTTATCTCAGATTTTATTTTAATTTCTGAAGCAATTATATGAGATATACACAAAAACAGAAGAAATCAGGATGGCACCACATGGTCTTATTATTATTTTTTTTTAAACCTAAAAAGCTCAGTCAGACATTGTTTTACTTGACATTTTAGACAGAAATACCCAAGACATGCTGCAGTTGTTACCATCAACTATGTTAGACTGGGAGGAGTAACACTTATTGGAGTAACAAAATAAAATAGGATAATGGCTACTTTGGAGTAGTCTCGAGGTGATCTAATATATTTGTTAAAAAAACAAAAACAAAAAAAAAACACCCTTAAATGAACAGTCTATGAGCATTTGCACTATAACTAAGAGTTCATTTCTTACATTTTAATCTGATTTTCAATATATACCTGTGTCTGTGTTTAGAATGGATATTTAGCCCCCACTATATTTCCATATGGAATATTCAGCTTAGTAGAACTAGTGATCATTCATCATTATTGATAATGTCTAATCCCTTGAATCCAAATGTTTAAACAAATAAGATGTAACATATTTTAGTTAATATCAGGTGCACATACAGTGGGGTACAAAAGTATGAGTGCATTAGTGAAAACTACTGACAACAAGCTGAGTGAAAAATAGAACGTTTGAGAATTTGTGCGCTTGAGAGTTTTTTAGTATTTGGTACCTTTAAATAGGGACCTAGTAATGGTGTAGAATATTGAGTATTAAATATTCATGATATTAAACATCTACTTTCTTTGCTTTAAATAATTCAAAATGATAAAACATTATGTTTATTTCTAATCTTAAAATAATTTTTTTAAAATAAAGAAATCCAAGATTTTCAGTATGGCCTCAGACTTTTGGACTCCACTATATCTGTTTCAAACCTGACTAGGTCTTGCTAGATTGATATATTTGGCAAACACAAAGAAGATGTTGTTAGAAGCTAGAGATAAAACATTCAGTCACACCAGGCTGTAGAGCCAAATCGGCTTGAAATGAAACCAGCCAACGTTAAAGCTTCAGCATTTGCATACAATCTGGAGTGTGGAGCACTGAAAAAACTCTAATGAACACATTAAAGAGACAAAACAGAGGCTGCTGATTTGTGACGGGGGGTGTGGAGATGTGCAGGAGATTGATTCTGGTGTGGTTGGCGACTCCTCCAGTCTAACCAGTAAGTAATCATCCTTGTAAAATGTTTATGGGAGTCACCGCTGTGCCCCCGATTTCATCCAGCACCCACTTGGTGATGCGGTGGCTGAAATTGATAGGTACGGCAGAGCAGACACCTGCGCTCTGCTGAACTGGCTCCTACTGATCTCGCCTAGAAGTGTGTGTGTGTGTGTGTGTGTGTGTGTGTGTGTGTGTGTGTGTGGAAATGCTGTAAGAGATGGGGAGGTGTGTGCTGGCGTTGGTGGTGGTAATGTTGGTGGAGGGGGCAATGTGCATCCAGGGGAGATGTGGCTATTACATTAGCTTTGTCTGATTGGTGAAGCTGAAATTGGAACACATTCCTGGGCCCTTACACAAATCCGGAGGACTATAAATCTCTCAGCCAACTTGTGATGCTTAGCGCAGCCGGCAGACGAGCATTATATTCCTCAAACTTCCCCCTCAGCTGTTAACGTGTTGGAACAAAGCAGCTGTGCTGCACGGTATTGAATTGATTGAATTGGATAAGCAATGGCTGATGTCATTGAGTCATTTTATACTTTGTAATTCACCTATATGACATTTGGTTCTTGTTGAAACCAGCACCAGATGCATTGATAATGCTGTATAGAAGTGACAGGGCACAAATAAAATATATTTTGATACTAAATACCTCCAAGATAAATGTACTGATGAATAAATAACCATCAAAAATGTAAATAAATCACAATATTTCAGTCAATAATGTTAGCAATAATGGTGCCTGATAGCTAATGATAACACTGACTTTCCTTCAGTAAACACACTGGTGTTCTGCACTAAGTTCAGAGTTGCTGACTTAAGTTCAAAGGTTACAATAATATGTACATAGAGAAAGTAACTTGTATTCAGAGATGGGTTACGCACACACTGAGCACCATGCTATGCTTACAGCTCATTTTAAGTTAACCCATTATTGTATCTACAAAAATTCAGTCCTCGAAATAAGCAATGTCTCAAAATAAGAGGCTGTCTAGTCCGATGTCTTCTTTCAAAATAAATAAATAAATAAATAAAGTATTCATGGACTACTAATTAATTGGATTAGCGGTTATCATGTTTGCCTCGCACCTCCAGGGTTTTGCAAGTTCTCTCCGTGCTAGAGGAGTTTCCGCTGGGTACTCTGGTTTCCTCCACCAGTCCAAAGACATGCATTGTAGGCTGATTAGCATTTCCAAATTGTCTGTAGTGTGTGATGTGCCCTGTGATGAGTTGGCACCCAATACAGGGGGTCCCCCACCTTCTGCCCTGCGTTCCCTGGGATAGCCCTGTGATAGCCAACCATGTTGTACTTGCTGTACTTACAACTATATTTCAAATACTTCCCATACTTGAGAAGATAAACGGAAATACGGAAATTGTGAGTTGGTGGGAGCTTTTTTTGTTGTCAGTTGGACACTTTGGCGCAATTACATAAAGGTCATCAATGTTGTTGTTGAAGATCAACTGCTCTTCACGTTAATGATGCTATGTTCAAGCTATATGTTCATTAAGAATATCTGCTTTTTTTGTATCTATGTACTAGAGCACACTTGATGAAAAACAGAGTTACTTTTCAGTCATCCCTTTAGAATTGATTCTGAAGAAACTTCCAGGGAGTTATCGCAAGAAGAATAAAACATGCCACTATCACCAATCCTCTTGAGATATTTTTAAAGCAAAATAAACCCTCGCTCCATCCCTAACCTCAACTTTTCTTACGTTTTCATATGAAGCTGAAGTCTGTGCTCATTTATAAGCACTTGCAGTCATGAGATCTCGTTGTTTCTTTGGTGAAAAGTGCCAATGCAGCTGCCTTACTGTTTTCTCAGATATAGTATTGGCGGGGGAGGTGAGCCTCCCTTCGCTTGTTCTCATGCATTCCTCTGAGGGTGGCATACTTGACACCCTCCTCTTGGCACTGGAGAGCCATGAGTGCAGTAAAGGCCATGGACAAAGTTCATTCCATAGTGAAATGAAATCCGAAGCTGCACTCACATGTCTGCTGTGTCCTCTGTTACCCTTGGCAAACAAAAGGCCATAGTCATGCAGTCTTGAGTTCTTCTGCGGCAATTCTCTACTGAGCCCACATTCATACCAGTCACTGTGATTGAAAAAATCTAACTGTTGGACCTTATTCAACTAGTTAAAAATGGGTGGAAATCTAAACATTTGATACAGCCAGTTGCTGAATGATAGTCAACTGGACTTTCCCATTGCCAAACATAAACGTTATAAATGGATAATAAGGATGGTTGAACAATTTCCTGTTCCTAGTCACCCGGGTGTACTAAAAAAATTAAAATATCAATGGGAATTTACATCAAATATATAAATTTCTCATATGAATTCATAGGGGTGCCAATAATTGTTCCACACCTATATTTAACAAAGATATTGTTTTGATAAGCCTGTGTTTTGTTTGCAGTTGTTTGATATCCATGAGACCAGAGTATTTTTGTGACTTTTTTTAACAAAAGATCAAAATGTTAAACAATAAAGACATTTTTCACAGCCTTCTTTACTCATATTTACCCACCTCCCAAAAACATACCAATAGTTAGATTCCATCCATCCATTTTCTATACCGCTTATAATTCAGGGTTGCGGGGAACCTGGAGCCCATACCAGTGAGCATCGGGCACAGGGCAGGGTACACCCTGGACAGGGTGCCAATCCATCACAGGGCACAATCACATACACATTCATAGACTTTGGACATGCCAATGCATGCAATACATGCAATACCATGCATGTATTTGGACTGAGGGAGGAAACTGGAGTACCTGGAGGAAACCCCCGCAGCACATGGAGAACATGCAAACTCTGCACACACAGGGTAGCAGAACTAATTGAACCCCTAACCTTGGTGGTGTGAGGTGAACGTGCTAACCACTAAGCCACCATGCACACTCCAGTAGATAAATTGGTTAGGCTAAATTGCTCTGGTGGATGGAATCTGAAATGGACTGGCATTCCATCTTCATTCCAGTGTTCCTGGGATAGGCTCTAGATCCATTTTGATCCATTTTGACCCTCTGAACTTTCAATTCAGTTCAGTTCAGTTCAGTTTTATTTGTTTAACACTTTTAACAATGGACCTTCTCAAAAAGCAGAAATATATAAATTCAGGATATATATATATATATATATATATATATATATATATATATATATATATATATATATATATATATATATATATATATATATATTCAGGATTTTAAATGTATGAATTTATCTCTAATGAGCAAGCCAGGGGTGATGGTGGCAAGGAACAACTCCCTGAGACAATATGAGGAAGAAACCTTGAGAGGAACCAGACTCAAAAGGGTACCCATCCTCATCTGGGTAACAACGGATAGTGTGATTATAAATAAATCCCTTGTATAATTGTGCTAATATTACATGGTCAAATAGTGCAATTGTGTAACCAGGAAAATTCAGTTTTTACATGAAGTCTGTTTTGTTGAACTTACCCACTATTCACTGATGGAGACTTGAGTGCAATACTGTTTGTGATAATTGTAGTGCTAAATCTATAATAGCATAGCTGTTCATATGAATTGAGGTCCAAAGCCATCTTTATGATTTTTCAGTGGTACCATCCTTAGTAACCTCAATGATCTTTAGGCTGCACCATGTGGGGCCATCCATTATCTACATGACTGTCAAATGAAAAAGTGGAGTCAATAATCACACCAAGATCTTTTATGGTTGCACACGATGAAACAGAAAGGCCATCCAGTGTTACTATATAATCAGAAAGCTTACTTCCAGTAGCATGTGATCCTAGTAGAAGTGCTTCTGTCTTGTCAGAATTAAGTAAGAGGAAATTAATAGACTTCCAGTGTCTAATGTCCTTTACACATTAGTTAACTTTATTAAACTGGTGTCTGTAATCTGGGTTTGCTGAAACATACAACTGTGTGTCATCAGCATAACAGTGGAAGATAATTCCATGTTTTACGAATAATTTGACCCAGAGGTAGCATATATAAAGTCAAAAGCAGTGGGCCTTAAACAGAACCTTGCAGAACACCAACCTTTACGTCAGTATGCATATAGAAGTCTCCATCTACGAACTGATAATGATCAGTCAAATAAGACCTGAGCCAGGAGAGGGCCGTTCCCTTAATGCCAACAACATTTTCTAGTCTACCAAGGTGAATAATATGAAAAGCTGCACTAAGGTCAAGTAACACAAGCAAGGAGACACAACCCTGATCAGAGGCCAGTAGTAGGTCATTTACTACTTTAACCAGCGCTGTCTCAATGCTATGATGAGGCCTAAATCCTGACTGATACATTTCATGGATGTTGTTCCTATGTAGGTACGAGCATAGTTGCTGTGCTACAACCTTTTCTAAGATCTTGGAGATAAAGGGGAGATTTGATATTGGCCTATAGCTGGACAATTGACAATGGTTGAGGTCAGGTTTTTTAATCAGGGGTTTAATAACTGCTAGTTGAAATGATTTATGTACATAGCCAGTGCTAAGGGAAGAATTCATTATATTGAGAAGGGGTTTGATTATTACTGGAATAATCTGTTTGAAGAAACATGTAGTTTAAAAAAAAAAAAAATGCACTTACACCTCTACTCTGCACTTTGCTTCTTCTGGAATTCAATTAATAGATCTTGTATGGTAGCACTTCTTGTATTGTTCTCTGCTTGATATATCGCTTTGCTTGTATCTTTCTCATTTGTAAGTCGCTTTGGATAAAAGCGTCTGCTAAGTGAATAAATGTAATGTAAGGGATCTAGTATACAAGTAAAAACGCGATGAGATAACGATCTGAGATAGCTTCAGACTATGGAAGTGTGACTATATTTTCTATATTAATCCATATGTTAGTATCAGGTCAAGAGTGTGACCACCATTATGACTGGGTCCTATTACATTCTGATTGACCCCTACTGAATCTAGAATAGACACAAACACTGTTCTCAAATGTCTTCTGGGTTATCAAAATGAATATTAAAGTTGCCAACAGTTAATGCTTTGTCTAGAGAAACGACCAGGTTCGAGATGAAATCTGCAAATTCACCAAGGAATTCAGAATATGGCCCTTGTTGTCTGTAAATAATAATTGGAGGAATTGACTCAGTAGACTTATTGTTTGTGGCTACATATGTTATAATAGTGTAAAGAACTTGAGTGTAAGGAGTTGATTTATGACTAGGTTTTTGTGTGATGCCTAGATTATCATTATAAATGAGTTCAACACCTCCTCCTCTGCCGGTTAGAGGGGCCTGATGTATATAACTGTACCCAGGAGGACTGGCTTCATTAAATGCTATGTACTCATTTGGTTTAATCCATATCTCTGTTAAACATGTTATATTAACTTAATAGTAAGTGCATTAGATGTAAGAGATCTAATATTTAACAGTCCAAGCTTCAGATCAATGGCGCTGACTGTCCATTCAGTATGATCCAATTTTATGTTAATTAGATTACTAAAACAAACTTTTCTGAAAATTTCTACATTTTTATTTAGCTCAGGGAACAGACACATTCTCGATATTGTGGAACCTAGGTGACGACTCAGTGCATCTAGCAGATAGTCAGTTTAGCCTGCTTGTCTACTCCCTGGCCTTGGCTCTGGATTGCCAATGATTAACTAGACCTGTTCTGAGACTATGTGCTATGCTGCTAGAAATGAGAGCAGTGCCTTCCCGAGTGGGATGGATACAATCCTGCCTTGCCCTCAAAACTACTCCAATTATCTATAAAGCCCACATTGTTTCACTCTCTAGAATTTTCTGCAATGTATTAATTCCTGTTGTGTCATCAAACTGTGTTTAGTTTTTGATTTGTTGATAGACATATGGGCATGTGGAAGGTATATACAATATATACAGGTGCATATCAAAACATTTGAATATTGTGGAAAAGTTAATTTTTCCATAATTTAATTAAAAAAGTGAAACTTACATATAATCTTGATCGGGCTTACAGCTCATGAAAAGCAAAAATCCAGTATCTCAAAATATTAGAATAAATCATTTAGAATACAGAAATGTCAGTGTCACATTCCTAATGTCAAGCCACTCCTGAGCCAGAGACAATGCCAGAAGCGTCTCATCTGGGCTAAGAAGAAAAAGAACTGTACCATTGCTCGGTGGACCAAAGTCCTCTTTTCAGATGAAAGTCAATTTTGCATTTAATTTGGAAATCAAGGTCCCAGAGTCTGGAGGAAGAGTGGAGAGGCACAGAACCCAAGTTGCTTGAAGTCCAGTGTGAAGTTTAAACAGTCAGTAATGATTCGGGGTGCGTTGTCATCTGCTGGTGTTGGTCCCCTGTGTTTCCTCAAGTCGAGAGTCAATGCAGCATCAACCAGGAGATTTTAGAGAAGTTCATGCTTCCATCTACTGACGAGCTTCATGGAGATGCTGATTTCCTTTTCCATCCGGACTTGGCACCTGCCCACAGGGCCAAAACTATTAGTAGACTAAAGTCACTTTTTGAATTCAATTACAGGAAAAAAAAAAATGCTTTTCCATGATTTAAATGTTTTTGAGATGCACCTGTGATACACACACACACACACACATACATACACACACACACACACACATATATATATATATATATATATATATATATATATATATATATATATATATATATATATATATATATGTATGTATGTCTTGTACTAGTGGGTTAAATAGACCAGTAGTAAATTTAGACAATGCTCACACAAATCCTTATTGTATACTAAAGAGGTAGGGTGATATCAGGTTGAAAATAAAAGAAAAAGAAAAAAGACAAAAAAGATTACATTAAAGAACATGGGTAAGTGGTTTCTCTGCAGAAAACTGTTGCCTACTTCATGATATTCTGATGCAGCAAATGAAATCACATGATTATGGGCCTTACAAAAGGATTAGTGAATACACTGAAATTAGATTCAATGTATCTGAGCGATGGAAGAAAAGAGGAGGAGGGGGAGGAAAGAGAGGTAAACAAAACGGCAGAATTTTTACAGGGCAAAGCAATTAGATGTTGCTGGGGCAACGACGTTGGATGTGACCTCATCAGGCCACATCTCGTCCTCCCTCTAGCAAAACAGAGATGGTGGAGGCAAGACCTATGAAATTAAAAGGCAACCTTCAAAGCCCAGTCTCATATTCATTTTCCTATGTCCTCAACCCAAACATTTTAGCCTTGTTAGGGGAGAGTCTGGATACTGCCTTTGACATTCTTGCTGTAGAGTTACCATTTATTTCAAGCATGTCACGTATTAATGTACTTATTAAAGACCCCAGGAAATGGTTTGAGATTTGATTTGATTTTTTACATTGATTATTTCTGTTCTGGAACAGGATGTCGGAGTGACAGTGTGTTGACGTGCTTGACTGATTCACACAACAGCCAATAGCGTTTGACATATGACATCCCAGTGAAACTAAACAAATGTGACAATAGCGAAATCAAAGAACATTGGAGAGTTTAACAAAAGCCTTTAAAAAACTCTGGAGGATTTCTCATCACTGCCTTCACCCACACTTGGTAACTTTACCCACCCTTGGTAGCATTCTAGACAATGAGATGCCATGCATTTTTGGAGTTATGGCTTAGAGTCCAGGTGGACAAGCTGTACTGATGGTGACATAGAGCCACAGGGTCATCACCAGGAGACATCTGACCTGTCTGAATGGTTGGCTTATAGCTAAAGAGTTAGGTTTAGTTCAATTTTATGCTATTTATGCTATTTATAATGATATTACTCTTATTGAGTTCTGACTTGCCTCTTGCTCTGAGGTAACAAGACATTCTGGTATTAAACAGTCCCAAGTTGATAAAACACTGGTTTAAAAAGTTCCTATCATTTAAGTGAGAACTTGTGCAAATTCCAGTTCTAGTTATTCAAAACTCTAACCAGTTCCAGCCATTTTTTCACAATCAGTGGATAGGTGGAAAATGGAATAGTGTTCAGGAAGACACACATGCACCAATGAACCATGTTTGCAGCTAACAAGCTACAATTGTAGAGCAAGACACATCCCTGGGGGTGGGACATATGCATTCTAGAGAGCATTTAATTAGAACAAAACAAGACTAGTATAGGAGGAATCACCAAAAATGTTAATTGTTTTCCCAGAAGTACCTTTTTGTTTTTGTTTTTTTGGAAAATCTAACCATAGATAGACCTGTGGAAAGTTTCTGCACCACTGACCATGTACTTTTGAAGCATAAGCCAAAGGAGTCACCTGCATTTGAGTGATCTTTATGGTTTGGTTAAAATAAAACTGAGGCCTAAGGTGAAAGTTGCTTTTTTTTCCCCTACAATGGCTGTGTGAAGTGTTGGTCTTTATCTGTACTAAGGGTTGATCCTGACTAGGGAAAAGGTGCAGGTCTGTAAAATTGAAAGAAGAAACACATCAAAGAGGGGTAATGAACCTTGTCCAATCCCAGCCTAACCGAGAGGCTCTGGGGGCCACGCGATGGGGGAGAATTCTGATGAAGCTGTTTTCCTCACCAGCATAATGGGCAGTGTGTGTGTGTGTGTGTGTGTGTGTGTGTGTGTGTGTGTGTGTGTGTGTGTGTGTGTGTGTGTGTGTGTTTATACATGCGTAGGAGTATGCGAGGCATGCAAGGAGTGGGTAGGTGGAGTGCCTTCCAAACCTCTGATGGCTCTAAACAATCCAAAGCTTCTGTTAGAAAACTTTGCAATCTGAGACTTCCAAATGGGAACAATGGGCACTCGAGGTATAGAAATCCTAGCAGGCAGCCCATGTACACCTCAGTAAGTTCTGAGATCCTGGAGGACTCATCAACATCTGGGAGTGGCTTAACTAGCCTCAACACTAGGCATCTTCAACCCAAATGGAACCATGAAGCCTGGTTCCCAAGCTATGTTGTTTCTAATGATGCAGATCTCTCCAGGAAGGCTTTCAAAATGGTTCTTGTACTATTTATGGTTCATAAATCATTTATGTAGTAATTTTATTTTGCACTGATACTGTACAAAGTAAGTAAGCTTTCAATGGACTGGGCTGAATGGTGACAACAGTTAATGGTGAACCAATAACAGTTCGTTTATGGCTAAAAATAAGACAATTCGAAGATTTTACATATGTTTTGTTTCAAAGTGAGCTTCTTGTTAACAGTTTTGGCTAGAGCCATGGCTCTGAACAGGTGAGATACATCCATTTTGTATAGAGATTGTTCAGGTCTGTAAAATACTTTGGTGTATCTGTATATGGACCAAGGTCCGCCAGTTAATGACCCCTGATATGAAGGAAGTAGAGTCAAAGGGCTTTAAAATAACAGAAACTGCAATGATATTGAGCCAGTTCATTAAGTGTCTATCGGATTATTCGAGCCGGTCACAAAAATGATGTATGACCAAATCTCCTTTAAGAGAAAACAAAATAAAACAAAACAAAACTGGTTTCTCCTTTAGTTGTGCATTGTGTGGCACACCATCTGTTCTATTTCTGGTAAGGGTGTTTACACCTTCTTAGGATAGTGTGTATGTGTGTCTTATGTATTGTGTGTGTGTGTGTGTGTGTGTGTGTGTGTGTGTGTATGTTGGGGGGGGGGGGGGGGGGGGGGGTTGCAATTGCGCTGAAGAGAACATTGGCTCTCTTGTGATTTAATGGACTAAATGGACTGTGCCTGTAGCTGGATGTTTCAGCCTGTCCTCATTATCCAAGAAGATCCGCGTAGCACCCATGAAGAACATCAAACACCAGCATAGCAGCTTTTCAGTGAACATGAATAACAAAGGTAATACGGGATTTGGCTTCCGAGAGATTGTCTCGGATGAAGTGAGCGAGTATATGCTCGGCAAATCATCCAGCACAGCTGAAGGAACAGGATTAAAAGAGATGTCTGATCTGTTCATCTCACTCCATAATGTTTGATACATGAGTATAGTCCATCTTAGGATCTTTTGTTATATTATATAGCAAGTTAATAGGTTTTCAAATGAATAATTGACTCTGTTAATACCGTGTTTCATTATTATTATTTTTTTATTATACTACAGCACTGTTGAATGCTCGAATCAGAAAGTATGGATTAAGTTTCTATAACAGCACAGCTCTGAGAGTAGTTCTGGCTGTAACATCAATGATAAGTTGATATTAGTGTCCTCATTATAATATGTTATCATTTCTATAGTAACTGCTCATCCAGACATACTTACATGTCGGACAAACTACACTATATAAGGTCAGATTTACTTTAAAGAGATATTTATTATTATTAATGTTTATGGAAGGAGTCTCCAGCGTCAGTGTTTTGTGACACTCAGTAAGTTTTCTGTTTTGCCGGACAGATGAGTTTGTTCTTTGGAGTTTCTCAATAATATGACATGTTTTTGTCTTATTAACATCAAGAGAGAAAAAAGAGAGACTAGAAAGGAACAGCTGTTTATAGCTGCTATAACATAAGTGATAACAGGAATTTGTCGGAAGGACATTCCACTGTTGTATTGTATTCATTACATATCACATCCGCCTTCTGAAACCGTGAACATGCAGAATCAGTACTTTGGTGCTAATGCAGAACAACAGAAAGCCTTATAATATGACTAATGTATGGAGCTGCTTAGATAATCCACCAAACAATAGGTGCTCTTCAGGCCTAATTGCTTTCCGTTCACATGATTGCTAGGTCTTTGCTCAGGAAAAGGTTCCCCAATGGTTTCCCCAAGACAAGCTATTCTTTTTTTATTTATTACAATAGGCCAGTTTTTGAAGGTTCATGCCTAGTAGTTTGGAAAAATATCTGAGAAATACTTTTGCCTCACTTTGGCATGATAATACGAAGCTTCAGGGTTTGGGGTTAGATAGTAACAAGGATGTGTGTGAACAAAGAAGCTGAGTACACATTCCATCCTGTCGAACATGTCCTGACCTGTCATCAGGAAGGTTTTTTTTTTTTCCAGATAAAAGAGAATTTTTCTCTTATCTCAATGTGCTTTAGTTCTTTCAGTGTCTTCAGTTCAACTTTGGGGATGATGATGTTTCTAAAAGTCAAAAAGTTCAGGCTTAAGAAACAGTGTAGTCTACAGTCTTAACTTCCTAAATTTTAGGCAAAACTCCTAAAAAGTACTTCTTGCAGAAAGTGATGTGATATTAAGCTTCATTCTTCATCTCAAGGACAAGCGGTGCTGGTTTAGTGTGTAAAGGCTTGTCTTCTGTTTTTCCCCTTGACACAAAATAGATGTTATAGAATCCTACTGATGTAGCTGCACCAGCCATTTTGTGTATTATGACAGAAGAATGCTATTATCATCAGACAAGCTATACAGTATGCATATTTTTTCTTCTTTTAAGTGATCCTTGGACACTTGTATCATTACTTTCCTTTGGTACTAGCTTTCCCCCCTCGTAATTACCCCCCTCCTTATCGCTCAGTAGCCCTCAAATTGTCGCCTCCCAATCATGAATCAAGCCTTGCCATTCATCTCAACCAAACAATTAACGACAGTCAGTTCTAATTAAGGCTTCACAAAAAGCGGGGGAGACAGAATGCAGGAAACCAACCCACCCTTTTTACGTGAGCATCAGGAGTCAGTGAGTGTATGGGGCTCTGTCAACTCTCACTTTGCCCATTATCAGGTTTCTTTTGCTTTCTTTAATTTGTCAAGATTGTATGATAAAAATGAGCTCTTTGCTTTGGGAGCTCTGATGGCTTATTCCCAGTGTTTGTACCAGTGATGTCTAAAATTGTATTCTTATAATGTGATAAGACAAACAGAAGAGCTTGGGCATCGTACACTAGCATCAAGAGGCATTTGTATGGCTAAATGAGCTACCATAGTAAGTGCATATTAAAAACAACAACAACAACAACAACAACAACAACAACAATAATAATAATAATAATAATAATAATAATAATAATAATAATAATAATAATAATAATAAAGAAAAATTTGTAACTAAAATAATATAGAAAATATTCATATAGAAATAATTTTTAACAAATCCACATCTCTTACTTGAGTCTGATGTTTGTGCCATATGATACCAAATTATGATCTGTGAAATAAAGGGCACCTTGCTTCAATATGACCGCCATGTAACTCTTTACATACTTTTGTCAATTTTTGGAGGTAACAGTCTGTCATACAGTTTCAGAAACCTATTTGGTTTAAGGAAAGTGTGGGGCTTTTTAGACATGTAGTTCACATTATGCTAAACTGTTAGCTGTACAGTGCCTTGCATAAGTACCCCCCCCCCCATTAAACTTTTACACTTTTTTGCAATGCTACAACTAGGAACTGAAATGGAATTACTTATTAACTTATTATCACTAATTATAAATACACCTTTTTCTGGAAGACCCCAGAGAACATACAATACCTAAATAAACAGCATCATGAAAACCAAGGTGCTATTACAATATGCAACTTTAATCATCATGTGGAGCACCATTAACTATGTTATTAAAAAGCTGAAATAATATGGCACAACCATGACTCTGCCTAGAGATCATCCACCAAAAGTTATGAACAGGTAAGGATGACATTAATCAGTGAAGCAACCAAGTGGCAGAGAGTAACTCTCATCACAATGCTACCACCACTATGCTTCACTGTGGGGATGGTGCAAGCTACTGTAAGTTTCCCTTGTTCGTTTTTTAAGCTACATTAGGCTGTGCAGAAACAAACAAGAAGATACGATCTTGGATGATTGACTACATTTGGTGCAGTAGGAAAATTGTGTATGTCTCATTTTAGTTGAGTAATTATATAAAAATGTTTTATTACACTTATCATTGACAGCAAGGTTACATTAGATATATGCTCATATGTCGTATATCTCACTTCGCACAAATTTCTATACACTTCTAATTTAGAAGTGAACTATAGATTCTTGTTTAAATCTTCTACATAATGATGGATTAGTGACATTAAAAAAAAAAATCTTGATCTTTCTACACTGTGTGAGTCCAGACATACAGGTCTCAGGAGCCCTTTCAACACTTCACCCGGTTGCGTTTCTTTTTCCAAAGGCACGGCTTTGATTTATGAGTTTAATAACATAAAGAAGCAGTAATCCAGAACTAATTCCAAATTATCCATCTAATACTAGTGCCTATATTACCAGAAGGTGGTCCATGCTCAGTGTGATGTAATTATTTTTGAAGGTGGACAAGCACCACTTTTTGTGTGTGTATGCATATGGCTGTGAGAGAGAGATGTTCCATATTCTGGCTTCCTTTTATGATTATGACCCTCTGAGATATAGATATAAAATTAACAGTTCATTAGCGCTTATGTCTATAATAATCTCCATGAGAAATCATTATTAAGGCCAGGGAAGCTCACAGCAGGTATGGGACTTGGCACTGCAATTTGCCATATTGTAAATTTATAGACTGAAAAGTCTGAGCTCAGCTAAAAAACATTCGATCATGGCATTCTGGAATTATTACACATGTCTTTGATCTGATTTTCAAAAACATTACAGCAGCTGAACTTTGAACTTTTTTGCTGTTGTTATTTTAGGAAGCTCATCCTTGTAGTAAAAAAAAAAAAAGTAACATAAAAGAGAGAACAGAAACATAAAAGTCTGGGCAATCAATTCACATTATATCCCTCAGGCCAAAACAGCTGAGTAGTGAGGTAGATCATTTACTGTTTAAAAGCAAAAACAATTCCAAATCAGTGCGTTTCTTTTGGTCGGATCTCTGTTAATCGGCTAAGTGGGGAAAATGATAAGTGTTAATTTCATATTTAACATTATATCTGGTCACTACCAGTTACCACTATGGCCTTTTTTGCTGTCTGCTGGTGGGAATTTCTATGACATTTGGTGATGTCCAGTTGAAAGTCTTTCTCCTCATAAAATCCTCACCTGATTGGCTAAACACACCGTGCTGACCACATTCCTTTGCATAACGATGGGTTTAGTTGACCTTTTGCCACCCTTCAAGTTGCAAATGGACATGGACCCTTAGAAAGTAAAAAGGTTACCCTAGAAGATTCTTCATTCTGTCCTTTAGATTCTATGTAGAACCATACAACAAAGGGAATCCTTTCACAAAAGGTTTGCCTTTAGAAAGCTAGAATCATCAACCATCCAAAGACCACCCAATAAAATAATTTTTCTATTGGTGCATCAGGTATTCAATATATTCCTTCTGAATATTGGTAAGGCAATTTTAAATTGAGGACATTATAAAATGTCTTCAATCCTGTTATCAGGTTACTGTCGATATGGAGTTTTGCATGTTCTCTCATGGGTTTCCTCTGGGCTATCCAGTTTCCTTCCGCCTCCCAAAAAATATCCCAGCATTGAATTAGCTATGCTAAATTGCCCCTAAATTGTGTGTGAACTAGCAGGGTTATCCAGGGTGTATTTCTGCCTCATGTCCATAGGCTCTGAATCCATGGCAACTCTTACGGAGATAAAGCCCTCACTGAAATGAAAGAATGAATTATTCAATAAAATGTGTTGCAGCGTAAATCAAGGGCAGTTAATTCTCAGACTAGCACAGATGCTCGGACATTCAGTATCTCAGCATTCCAGAAGCTTGGAGTGACATTTTATACCAGAAAATTGAGGAACTACTGTACCTTTGGAACTCAAAAGACAATTGGTTGATTTCACTGTAACTAACAATTTGTCGAATAGTAACTATTTCAGGACAAATGTATATATATATATATATATATATATATATATATATATATATATATATATATATATATATATATATATATATATATATATATATTAATTAATTTACAATAGAAAACTTGGGAAAATAGTAACCTGAGGTGACAGACTTCCTGATAATTCATTCTTTTATATTCTCGCAGATAGAAATTAGTAGGAATAGGAATAGAAATTTGGGGTGTTGTGATGTGGCCCTACACTGATTATTTTCCCATAACAGCATATGCTGAAGTGTTTTATTTGTTTTATGCCACAACAACACTTAATAAAAACACCTAAAAAAAAATTTTAAGAAGGATATATCAGACTTTTTAGACATAGTTTATTTTTTATTTAGTTATATTGTGGAAAGTTCACTAGACAAGTTAGTTCAGACTCTCTTTTAATAAGACATATAACTTGTCATTTTACAGAGAAAGTACGACACAATTCGTGTATTGGAAAGCTTCAAGTCACATATATAACTGACTGTTACAAAGCTCTGACACTGGAGACTCCTTTCTTCACCATATAAACAATTATACACGTTTTTCAATGTGTAGTGTCCACCTCCCTGACCCAGTCCCTGTGTAAGTTGTTACTGTAAAACTGCTAATGTATTAGAACAATTTATTCATAACCCAAGCCACAAGGCAAGGAAAGTGCGTTGAAGCTCTCTGCTTGACCTTGCTGAACGTCTGCAGCCTTGATATACTTGATTAGCATGAAAGCCCTTTCTGCAGTCACTTTTAACGAACTTCATTTAAATGACAATTTATTTTGAATTAAGCATAAGCCTGAACAGTTATAAACCATAAGGTGCAAATGAAAAAGACATTAGCAAGCTGCAGTAGTGAGCTCAATTTTGCCTGGCAAAAGATAACAGCAAACGCTCTCCATTCCAATGACTCTGCAGCTAAAACACCCCGGCCCTGGCTTACTGTATTAACACACATACACTACTTTAAAGTGAATCCTGCTTATCTTCAATTTGCAATTTAGAAGCATCTAATGACAACATTTGCCAGCTTGGGCTAGAAAACCAGTTTTGCTTTTGCATTACCCTGCGCAGAGCCAGATAAAGACTAATTGGGAATGTAAGTCCCAAGAGAAGCAGGTTGACTTGCAAAAGAAAGTACTGCTGAGAATCGTGCTGAAAACCCCTCCGAGGGACAGCCAGCTATATTAACACGGCGGTTTGGATACTTCTTCGAACAAACGCTAAAGTTTTCTAGTGTTTTTTGTTTTGTTTTGTTTTTTCCATGTGGGTGTTTAGTAGCAGCATCCTTTTATAGGTACCTAATTAGCCAGCTTTTAACTCTCCAACCTTCAGTACATTCATAGCTACAGGGTTCAATCCTGACCTTGAGTTATTGTCTGCTGTTTCATATCTTCTCCCTGCATCAATTTCCTCCAGACACCTTGGTGTTCTCCAACCTCTACCCTTTCCTGTCGTGGAAAACTGTTAAAACCACTGACACTGGAGATAACTCCCATCAATGTTAAAGAAACATCACTTTAGGGAAAACTTCACTATATACTATACATCATTACATTTAATTAAATAACAACAAAATAGAAGGAGTACATTAATATAAACCTGTGATTTGATTTACGGCCAGCGTTATTGTTAGAGGGGCGCATGGTGGTTAGCACGTTCGCCTCACACCTCCAGGGTTGGGGGTTCGATTCCCGCCACAGCCCTGTGTGTGCATGTTCTCCCTGTGCTGCGGGGGTTTATTCCGGGTACTCTTGTTTCCTCCCCCAGTCCAAAGGCTAGTTAGGCTGATTGGCATATCCAAAGTGTCCGTAGTGTATGAATGGGTATGTGAATGTGTATGTGACTGTGCCCTGCGATGGATCGACACCCTGTCCAGGGTGTACCCTGCCTTGTGCCCGATGCTCCCTGGGATTGGCTCCAGGTTCACCGCGACCCAGTAGGATAAGCGGTATAGAAGATGGATGGAAGGATTATTGTTAGAGCAGTCAGACAAAAATGAATGAACACCTTCTGACCAATTAGATTCAAAAATTCAAATCAGAGATGTTACAACCTCAGATAATCACATGGAGCCCTATTAAAGACATGGCAAATCCCAGCTGTAAGACTCTGTGATGTCCTGAATTTACAAACTGCTTCTTCAGAAAAGCTAATCTCAAATCTTTAATGATCCAGTGTTGGCCAAATGTAAAAATATGTTTGGTTACCTCTGGGCACTGAGAGATAAACCGGCAAACAGATTACATCATGCTTTTTATGTAGTCTTTGTAATGGAGTAGGCATTTAATTACATTTGGCGGCACATTATTGAGATGAGGATGGTTAAGTCTCTTGCAATTCATTACAGGAGGCATTTCTTTTCTTTCTTTTTTTTACTGGCTTGTTTATTTTTTTAAATGAGACTTTTGCCCATTACCTGCAGCCAAGAGCAACTATGCTACTCGAGATTGGGCATGTTAAAGAGGGACAATAAATTACTGCAGCCTTGATCATTTGGCATGTGTGTGTGTGTGCAAGAGAGAGCTGGGTTATGATGCTTGAGCAGACAATAATTCATAACAGTTAAACAGCGCATTAGGGGACGGTATTGTTAGATTAAAACGCTTAATCAGTTATATCATTTTGATCCATGTGATTGTCTTGCAGTTCAAAATATTAACATTTTTCGATGAACTTAATTAATCTGCATGTGTAAGTACATCCTTAAAAATGTCAATTTGCATTCCAAGCAAATCAGAATCACTATGAAGAATCAGTGTGTCATCAAAACATAACAATGTGTGTTATATACACTGCGGTTCATGTACCAAGCTAAATATGTAGGTCATATTGTGTGTATGTATGCATGTAAATCTACAAAGTTAACTCCATAGTTACATAATGTTGCTGTAAACCCCATTCCATGATGAACTGCATGGTATAATACTGTAAATAGCGCATAGAGATTCATTCATTCTCAAGACATTTTCCCAGTGCATGTGTGCTCGTTACAGTTTTAACGCATATCTCAAGCATCTAGGAAGTTACACGTTTTCTACAGTCAGAAAGTGGGACAACGCATAAGATCAGCATCATTCTTTCAGGAAACAAATATCTAGCCTGCAATACAGTCTTCAGAAAATAGAGCCTGATTAAATCCTTGAACCCACATAGCAATTTTTTGTCCTAACTCCACAGGCACATATAAGAAATAAAACACTTTTTGTAAGAAAGTAATCCATGATGGTGTGGTGCAATGCGAGC